>NC_057810.1:424801238-424802164 GCF_018294505.1 Triticum aestivum
CTCACGCTAATGCACGCAGTGCGCTTGGTTGACAGGCGCAGTGTGGACATTCTGTTTTTCCCTCAAAGGGGACGCACGCAACCCCGGAGCCACACCCCTAAGATAGACAGGGCGACGGGGTGTGACGGACTCGCCTATGCATGCGGCGCACCGCCAAGCTGCATCGCCGCCTGCTCCGGCTCGTTCCAGTCTCGGCCTCACAGGGGGATGGGGAGGGGGGTCATGACCCCCCTCCCCACCCCCTGCTCGGCCTCGCGCTAACACATGCAGTGCGCTTGGTTGACAGGCGCAGTGCGGACATTCTATTTTTCCATCAAAGGGGACGCACGCAACCCCGGAGCCGCACCGCTAAGATAGACAGGGGGCGACGGGGTATGATGGACTCGCCTACGCATGCAGTGCCATGGCAAGCCGCGTCGCCGCCTGCTCCGGCTCGTTCCAGGCTAGGCCTCGCAGGGAAATGGGGAGGGGGGTCACGACCCCCCTCCCCCCTGCTCGGCCTCGCGCTAACGCACGCAGAGTGCTTGGTTGACAGGCGCAATGCGGACATTCTGTTTTTCATCAAAGGGGACGCAGGCAACCCCGAAGATACACCCCTAAGATAGAAAGGGGGTGACGGGGTGTGACGGACTCGCCTATGAATGCAGCGCACCGACAAGCCGCGTCGCCGCCTGCTCCGGCTCGTTCCAGTCTCGGCCTCGCAGGGGGATGGGGAAAGGGGTCACGACCCCCCCCTCCCCACCCCCTGCTCGGCCTCGCGCTAACGCATTCAGTGCGCTTGGTTGACACGCACAGTGCAGACATTCTGTTTTTTCATCAAAGGGAACGCACACAACCCGGGAGCCACACCCCTAAGATAGATAGGGGGCGAAGAGGTGTGACGGACTGGCCTATGCATGTGGCGGTGCGGCAAGCCGCGTCGCCGC
>NC_057810.1:424803459-424806185 GCF_018294505.1 Triticum aestivum
AACCAACTACAAAACGCAACTATAGGCAAAAAGTAATGCGTTTTTTGTTCTGACAGAAAAAAGCAGTTCGGTGTCATAAAGCAATGCAGTTTCGGCGTGCACACACGTGCAACACTTTGCTTGAATGCCAAAAAATAAATGCAGTTCTCTTATATTGGACAAAGAAGTTCGGCATCAAATGCGATACAGTTCATCAAACACGTATCATACATATAAGCGTGACAAAATGCCAGTTTGCACAGACCGTGGTCGTCAACAAAAAATAAAATTATACACTTATATATATTGTATCAGTTATTGATATAAAATACACATACATATACAAATTCATCCACATGCGCTACCGCGTAAACGAACAAGAAGAAACACAATGACAAAAAAAAGTCTTTTTCATACATAGTCAGCACACACAAACACAACATCAAAACCTAGCTATTGTCCACGCACAGCCTTTTGCACCCAGTAGAAAAACAGTGCCCCAACTGACTGTTACTGCGTCTGCGACTGCGTCCGCGATTGCGACAGGGAAGTGAGCCCGAGGTCTGCAATCAGTCCACGTAACTCAAGAGGCATGTCTTCATAACACAACATGTTCAAAGTATTGAACAGCGGCTGGAACATGTACTCCGCCTTCCAATCTTCAGCAGCAGGCTAAAAAACAGAAAACAAATGCAAAAAGTGATTATAAAAAAAAAGGTTGTCATAAAGAACAAAAAAGTAAAAAGAAAACAGAGAAGCTCTTACGTTGGATTTCAAAATTTTCTCAACTAGACGTTGGCCGTCATACAACTGCGCCATCCTCAGAACATAGATTCCACACTCATTTGGTCCCTACGCTGGCACGACCGGGTAAGATGGCTTCTCTGCCAATTTAACCCAGTCAGGAAGGTTCCTCGATTTATACATTTTTTCACCATAAATCGCCTTCAGCAGCTGAGTCATCCTCCTCATCTGGCAAAAAAAAGAAGCACAAGGTAAGAATAACACACATCACAGATCAAAAAGTTAATATTCAAAGGAACCCCCAAAAAAAGTTGTTCTCAAACATTTAAACAATCTCTCTTTTAAGTGCACGTGAGAAAAATGCAGTTCTGTCGCGCATATGTTGAAGTTCACTACATAAACAATTGTAGTTTGTAAAAAAATACAGTGGGAGAAACACAAAGAAAGCTTTCCCGTTGGCAAAGAAAAAATAATATACCACTTCAGTGCAATCTGCGTGGTAGCCAGTCCTGCGCCACCTTGTCGTGACATCAGGATGACCAGTGTACTTCCTACTATCATGGATATCAAGGGTCTGGCGATGCTGGTTCATCGTGTATAAGGAATAATGACCATCCCTGAATCGCGGCATCATAATCTGTTCGCATAAAAAAATGAAATCGAAAGTTCTGTCGACACGTACCACCAGGACCACTGTTCCAAAAATAACTATAAAAAGAAATGCAACAAACCAGGAAAAATAAATGACAAAAAACAATGAATTTACCAGTTTTGCATCCAACAGGTTTGCGCCGTCGTTCACAAAAAATTTGAACTGATTAACTGCATCTTCTAAAACAAAAGAGTTATGCACAACTGGCAACACAGGATTTCCGTCATTATCTCTCGCCACAGAGGTTTCCATTTGAAGAACGTACTGTACACAAAAAAGAACAAAAAACAAAAGGATATGAAAAAAAAGAAAAAACAATGCAAGCATGCATGGACATGAAAAAGCCAGTGCAGTAGGAAAGAATGACAACAAACGTTTACCGTGATAAATAAAGGTGAAAGTAGCAAACGTTCACTGGATTGATAAGCTAAACCCAATTCAGGGTCTTGCTTCCAGTACTTGATAACATAATCCATGATATACGAATCCATTAAAGCTCCTTTGCCAAATGTATCATAGATATAGTCGAAATTGTAAGTATCGACATCATCACCAAAAGGACCATGCACCATAAAGAACGCGTTCCTGCAGTAAACATACACAGATGGGATCAATAAAATTAGAACTAAAACTCAAAACACACAAAAAGCATGAAAGGGCACACCCATCACATAAAAAACTTACTCGCGGTTTTTGGTTACAAAATCTTTGCTGAGAACAAGGTCCTTTATTTTAATCGCCTCATCCATATATCTGAACCTCGAAGGCTTCAATTTCTCTATAGAGCATCTCAACTTAAAAGCCTCTCACCTGCCCTCTTGTTCAAAAATACTTCAACCTCATCCAAATGAGGACGATTAATTGCTGCACTCCTAGTCCTAGTTACACGTGCACACAGTGTAACAAAATCATCATCATCAACATCATATACATCATGTGGAGAGCTAGGTCGAGAGACACTTCCACCATCAGGTCCAGACGCCACATTTGTGTTCAAACCAGAATTATCTGGAGAGATTTCAATGACACAATCCTCCATAACCACATCAGAACCATGGGACTCAAACAGTGACGTACAGCCTTCATGAAGCCCCCAATCAAAACCTAAAAACATGGAGAAAAAACATGGAAGCACTCAGTACAAAACACAAGAACCTGAAAACATGTATAGAGAAAAAATAGAATGCAGCCCACTGTTGTATACATCAATGCAGCCCACTTATCTACAACAATGCAGCCCACATATAAAAATAACAATGCAGCCCACTTCTCTACATCAACGCAGCCCACACTTGTATAAAACAATGCAGCCCAAATATAAAAATAACAATGCAGCCCACTTATCTACAAC
>NC_057810.1:424806452-424818984 GCF_018294505.1 Triticum aestivum
ACCCACTTCTCTACATCATTGCAGCCCACACTTGTATAAAACAATGCAGCCCACATATAAGTAACAATGCAGCCCACTTCTCTACATCAATGCAGCCCACATATAAAAAATAACAATGCAGCCCACTTCTCTACAGCAATGCAACCCGCACTTGTATACAGCAATGCAGCCCACATATAAAAATAACAATGCAGCCCACTTGCCCATAAAGAAGCGGAACCAAGCAGTAGTAAAAAATAAAATAAAGCGAGGATGAAGAAGTTCAATAAAACAACCTTTATCTGCAAAAATTAGAAGTGATGTTAAATCAAGGCAACACTTCCTCGATGTTAGCCAGCTATAGAGCATGGCCTTTCTGATGTAGCCAATGTGCTCCACCCCAAACTTAGCAACTCGAACACCATCCCATGTCTGCAAGAATTGAAACATATAGAATCCACAATCATGCCTGCAATAAAAAGAATAAAAAACATCAGTTTCACAAAAATTAAGTGGAAAAAAAACTTGAACAGTATGACACAGAAGGGCTGTAAAGAACGCACCCATTTGGCTGCAATGGGACAATGACATGTTTCAACACAAATCCATCAAGTGTGGGAGGATTTAGGGGCTCACCAGAACTCAAGCTACCTTCTTTCCATGCACGCTTGATATTTTTAACCATCCTCCTAAAAACCCTGACCGCATCAGGGCTGCCAGCTTTGTTGAGCGGGTCAAGGAATTCAAACCGCCTTTCTTTCACATTTAACGCAACTACACAATAATGACCAACACCATCCCTCGTATCTGGCAGATCAAAAGTTGCAAAAAGGACCTGTTGGAAGCATGAAAAAATAAATAAAATTATTATAACAAGAAAAAACAGAATGATATAAAAACAAAACAAGCAAAATACACATAAAAAAGTCTATCACCATATCCTTTTTATCAACACGCTCCTCGGCTTTTGAAGAGAACATCATTTTAACACTCCTGCCTACAGTACCACCATTCCAAATATTTGTCTGCCAAATCAAAACCAAAAATCAAATAAGCAAAACAAGTCATCGCACGAAATCAGAAAAGAAAATGAAAAAAATAAAACAAAAATTTCTGCATTCTTACACAAATATGGTACGGGACAACCATTGTCGGAGATCTCTTAAACTTATCTACCAGCAAAGAAACCCCAAGATCTACAAGCCTTGTAGTGAGCATCCCTTTATCCCAAAAGGATTGACCAACTTCGCCAATGCTAATATCACCCATCTCAGTTTTAAAAGCAATCATGTCCCTGAATTTTTCATGAAAAACTCAAACATAAGATACTAAAAAAATAACAACAAATAAAAACGGGTAAATACAAAAATTAGATAATACATATGAACAAAACAATTTCTAAAAAACCATACTTCTTCTTATTGTCCTTCCGAGCCCTTGTAACAGCAGCGTACAACTCATTGTATCTTTTCAGAAGAGCTGGATCAATGCTCGACGGTGTCACAACAGGGAGTTCATCATCTGCAATAAAAAAAGATGAAGTTCACTTATCCAAACAATGAAGTTTAAATATTAAGATAAGCGAATTCTGCTAGCTATTTTGAAAATCATAGACAAAAGATCAAAAGTTTCACTTATCATTTAACATCTAATACAGATACCATAGTAATTAAACAACATGAATGAGAAAAACATCAAACTGCACTGTTTAGAAAAAAATCTCTTCCCTTCAGTGTCAGAGTCTTCAGGCTGCTGTTCTTCAAAACTGAGCAAAATATTTTCTTGCATAGGCTGCGACGAATCCACCACAACCTCACTGGACTTTCCTTCTGCTGCAACATCAGCATTCTCTCGATTTACAACAGTCTGGTCAACAGCAGCTTCCTTAGATACTTCAACTACATGAGGCTCCACTGTCAATACTTCCGGAACATCATTCGACACTAGAGACACAGGGGAAGAAACAACACTAGCAGCAGGGGCAACATTCTCTAGTGGCTTTTCAATGCCAACATCAGAATCTTCATGCCGACTGGCGGGAACAGCATCATGGGATCCTTGAGCTACAGAAGGATCTGCACACTCAACGGCAACCGATACAGAAGCATCAACACTGGCACGGTCATCAACAGCACAACTGCCCTGATTCAGATCAACGTGGACTTCCACGTTTGGTTCTCCAACCTGTGGAAAGTTTAAAAAACACCCAGTAACACAAAAATAAGCATGGGGATAACTAACACAACAACACACAGCACACTTATGTCAAAAAGACTGCTGGCAACATACACATAACAACTACAGTCCACATATACAAAACAACACCAACACACGTGTGTCAAACACAACTACAACTGCAACCCACGTATACATAAAAAAAAGAAATGCAGTTCGATTTGACAAACGCTGCAGTTCAGTTATGTTAAATACTGAAGGTCACTTATGTAAATAAGTATGGATCACGCATGCCAAAAAGAACTGCAGTTCACTTATGTCAAACAGTGAAGATCACACATGTAAAACTATTGCAGCTAACATACGCAAATGAAAATGCATATGGATGAACATAACAGCGTACATCAAGTTTATAACAGACAACAAAAAATTAGCTTACAACCCACTAACAGAACAAGTAATACAAGTATACCTTATCAGCTACAACATCAAGAGGGGACGTTGCATCACCCAAGACCTCATCCTTCCCAGAGCCATCGTAAGTCTCTTTGTGCACATCATGAGAGCAACACCAGTCTACAGCCATACAACAAACCAAAAAAGAGAAATAAGATGGTACCGACCGAAAAAGATAAAACTCCAACCATGCACAAGCAGTACACACTTCACAACAGAGAAGTACACAAGAAAAATATGGGAACCAAACAAATGTAAGTTCAAAGAAAAAGGGAAGCATGGCAGAACAGACATGGCAGGAGTATTTATACCTGACCAACTCCATCGTCTCTAGTTCCATTGACACCAGAAGATTCCACTCCAGCCTATAACCAAAAATAAAAATAGTGAGGAGCAGTCAACATAATACACAAAAAAGAGGTACAAAGCCACAAAAAACATAGAACATACATTATCAGCACCAACGCCAGCGTCCTGACGGATCATTTCATCCACAATATGCCCAGCATCCTTCTCATACCGACCACATTTTTCTTCTTGTGAATGTCTCAATTGAGCATACGAAGAATGAACATTTGTCACTGCAATCTTCAGGCTTTCAATCACACCACAATCAAAATTGTGAGCAGCAGCAATATCTTCATCTCGTGGGCCATGGCCAACAGGGAAAAAACCAGCAACTGTCTTCAACCTGTCACCAGAGGTTGGCAAATCTTCAGTCAGCTTCAAAACCTTCAGAAGAAGCTCATCAATCTCCTCATGCTTTTTGCCGCCAACAAATGTCTGTTTATAAGAGCTTGTATTATCAAACATCTGTTGAGGCATGAAACCACGAGTATGCAGCACCTCATCATCACAACCAGGAAGCTGACTATAGATAGGCTCATAAAACCTATCATGAGTGCTAGGCCCCGCATCAGAGCTACCGTGTACAACTGCAACAGGACGGTTGTACACAATATCACCTGACGCCTTCCACTGCAAAAAAAGAGAACACGCAAAGAGAAGTACACATGTGAGTACTAGAATAGTTCACATTTATAATGACTGCACATTTTTTTCAAAAAAAATTGATATTAAAAAATCAGGTGCACTAACCGGCAGCTTCCCAAATTTGTAACTTTCCAAGTAAATCTTTCCCTTCACAAGCACATCCTCATTGTACAACTTCATCAAGTCCTTGGTCATCAGGTATGACGCACGTGGCGTCAATGTGTGCATGACTGAAAATTTGTGAAGCTTCAGGGAGTCAAGATACATAATCAGGGGGACAATGGCACAACCGTCTGCACAATTCTGCTTGCTGCCTTCTGATTGCCACCTAACCACAGCTGCCTGCAACTCATCAACAACAAGCTGACAAAAGTCCATCTGAGCCATAGCCGCATAATCCATGTTCTCTACCATCGCAGCAACTCTACCCAAACGAACTGCAGGCCCCGGGCACAGCAAATTCTGGTAAAGTATAAGGAAGAACACCTGCACAGCAAGGTCAACACTCACATAATCATCTTCCTCCACCAACACCTTCAACTTCTCAAGCAAGTCCTTGACACCTATACTTTTTGAACGGTCAAAGCCAAGCTCATCCTTGAGGGCAGTCAACGATTCATCATGACCGCTGGAAGCAGGCATGGGTGCAGTGTGACTTCCCATAGGTAAATCAAAAATGTGATGAACTGCATCACGATTCATTCGAAGAACCCTGCCATTCCCAAAGTCCATTAACATAGTGGCAGGGTCAATCACTCCCATCAAATAGCACATAAGAATGTGCGACACATTTTTCTTTACTGTCAGATCAAAGACAACACCAAATCCAGCATCCCTAACACGGCTGCAATGCGCCTCTTTCAACAAAGAAGCAGCCTTGCAAACAGTGGGAAGCGACAAACGCACGGTCTTGTTAAATCGAGAATCATCTCCCTCACCATCATCTTCAGTTGCATTGCTCTTACTAGACTTCTTCCTCTGTGTAAAGGCAAATGCAGTCCACATTAGAAGATTACGCATAAAAAAAAGAAAATACAGAAAGAATAACAAAATGAAGGAAACAAATGCAGTGCACTTCAACAAACCTTTGGAGCAGCATCCACCTCCTCGCCAGAATCACCACCAACATCTTCGTCGACATTATCATGGGCACGCTTGGGTACAGTCTTAGATGAACCACAGTCTTTGCATCTAGAAGGATGAACACCCTTCACATAATCAGCAAGCACAAAGTCATTGTCATCAGAATTGGGACCTTCAGTGACATGTAGTCGTTTGTGCTAAGGATCATCACTTCCACCAACTTCAGCGGGTCTCTTGCCAAGATTCTTCTTCATTCCAGCAACACATGGACTCCGCCGAGGTGTACCACCTTCCTCAGCAACAGTACTCAACCTCTTCTTCACATTGCCAAATTTACCACCCTAGCCACCATCTGCAGATCTCCTATGCTTCTCCTTTTCAGCAAACTCTTTTGACTCAATTTCAAACCTCAACTTCTTCTTGCTTTGCTTCAACTCATATTGACGAACCTGTTCCGGGACCATCCAATCCTGTGTAACTTCCTCTGTACCATCAACAGACTGCGACTGTGTTTCAGACAAGATAGGACGTCTCTGATCAAAGCTCACACCAACATTACCCTCTGCAAAATAATGGTCAGTCAATTGAGTAACCTCCTCAAACCCAGGCGCCCCAGCATGGAAAACAGACACTGCATCAAAATAAAGTTTGTCTATGCTCATTAAAAATTGCACAAAAAGAACAAATACAGTACAGTTAGACATATAAATGTAGTGCTCAACCATAAACTCAAATTAAAAAATAATGCATTGTACAAAAAACTTGAATAAAATGACAATGCAGTTCACAAGTACATACTCTGGAGTTCACATACAAAAAATAAAATGCAGTGCTGCATATAGTAAAATCACGGATATTCGCAATTAAAAATGTCGAACTAGATAAAACAAAGCATACACAAAAATAAACAAATTAACCACATACCAGAAGGAGGGGCCACACTTATAGGAGAAGATTCAATCAGAGAATTCACTTGATGTCCTCCCTCGACACCATGATCCTTACCACCAGGACAAGGAGAGACAATTGGTGTATCATTATGAGCACTGCAATCACCTGCTAGATTGAAAAAAAACAAGAAAAAAGAAATTACAAAAACATCACATGACAAAATAATGCAAACGAATGCTGACAACTAAATAAGCATAACCCAATATGCAGGATGAATTAGGAAACTAGATAAACACCAAACAAAATAAACAAAGCCTAAGGAATAATCACTCCACATACCCTGAACCCCTTCTCCCTGCCTGCTCGGCGAAGACATAGCGGTTCCCTGCAACACAAAGGACGAAGTGACAGACATAAGCAACAAAATCGGCGAAAATCTCACGAAACCCTAGATCCGCATTGCTACACACAACTATCAACTTCAAAACGAGATAAAATCGACTGCCTACGAAAAATTACACAAGCAAAAAGAGCTACAGCAACTACAAGAATCACAAAAACAAGGCGAGGGGACAATCAACACTGAGCCAAGCGAAACGTACCGAAGAAAAGTGTGCGGCGATGGTGGCGGGAAGGGGGAAGGTGGGGCGGGGAAGGGAAAAGGCTGCGGGAGCGCGGCGGCAAAGGCTCACGGAGCGGACAGCGACGCCGAATGCAGGAATAAGGACCTCTTGAGGGCGGCGATTCCTCGGGCGACGGCCGTTGCTCCGCGCAACGGCGGTTTTGCTCGAGGGAGAGATGCCTCGGGAGAAACTGCAAGAGAGGAGAGGGGATTGTTCTCGGTCTCTTTCTCTGAGAGCGGAGCGGTGGAATAGCGTGGAAACGACATGCAGGAGGCCCACATTTCGCAAAAAGGGTAACAAATAACGGGCCGGCCCAAAAACAGCCCGGACAAAATAAGCCAGTCTACATCAAAACGCACATATTACTAAAAACAACAAAAAAACACATGATGCAGTTATCTGTGAAGAATCATGAAATTTAAAAACGGTAAAACAACAAACAAAATACATACAGTTCGTAAAAAAAGTTAAAATCAAAAACAAAATGCATGTTAAAATAGCACATCTAGAAAAAAAATGTCTACCTTCAATTAAGTGCCACACAAAAAAAAATGTGCCCCCCCCCACCATCCGCTCTCCCCTTAAACCTCCCGTACAGTGAAGTAAGCATAGGCAAAAAAACAAATGTAGTACGCACTGATGGAAAAATGCAGTGCATTTCTATACGGGATGCAGTACGCCATTATGCATTTCTTTTCGGGATGAAGAAAAATGCAAACGCGGAATAAGTTAACGCAGTGCGGAAGTACACGAACTTGCAGTACAGTATCATAAACAATGTAGTAGAGTCGTAATTTGCTAAGCAGTGCAGTCTCATACATTCGAAAAAAAGATTACAAAAAAAGTAAAAATACGGGATAAAAAATGAGAACTATACATGCAGTAAGGAATGAAGTTCACATCTAGTACATAACCATGATCAATGCACTGCACCGATGATTTACCAAAAAGCAGTGCACTCCACGTCATTAAAAAGCATACAAAAAAATAAAAACTGATCACCCAAATGATACCGGCACCAGCCACCCAAAAATTGACAACGTACATGCGTCTCTGAAATACCCGAACACAGGCCCAACAAAACCGACCAAGAAAAAACAATAAGTTCGAAAAAAAAGTGGGGGGGGGCACCCCCCCTCCCATTTCCTATCCGTCCCGTGCCAGGGACTGCAATAAGTACCGGCAAAAACAAGATGCAGTACGGGTCGGTAGAAGTATGCAGTGCATTCCGGTGTGCAATGCAGACCACCGAAGCATATAGCAAGAGACACGCAAAAATGGATGAAGTACACACATGTATACAATGTTGCAGTTCTGTTTTGTACGCGACGCAGTGCTTAATTGTAAGCAATGCAGTTATGTTGTCGCCCAGTATACATCTATAAAACATGGCAAAATGCCCGTTTGAATAGAAAAAGGTTATGGTTAAAAAATGTGCTGATCAAAAAAAAACCCACATTTAAAAAAAAACCACGTTCGCACACATACACCCGATCGGAGCAGTTCCATCGCCACAAGCCCACGATCACATATGCAAAACCAACCCACGATCCGCACAACTGCATCATCAGCGCGATCGTGCAGTTCATCCGACGAGGCCATCCCACCCCGCGCCCTCCCCTTAAATTCAGACCCCTGCCAAAGGCCTTCTCATCCACACCCACAACAACACAAGTATCCATTGCGCTCCCACCACCGGCGATGACGTTCACCGACGAGTACAAGGGCGACAACACCGTGGAGGCGCAAGGCAACACCAAGTTGCACGTCATCCACACCAACGACAAGAAGCAGACGGCGATCACCATCGCGCAGTACGAGCACCACCTCAGCCTCCAGCGCCACAAGATCGTCGGCATTGATCTCGAGTACGACAACGACCCTGAAGCGACGCAGAAACCCGCCCTCTGCCAGCTCTCCGTCAGCAAGAATCACCCGTTGCTGCTCTTCCAAATGAGCGACACTGAAAGGTGCACCGTCTTTGACAACTTCCTCGCCGACCCCAGGTACACCTTTGCAGGCTTCTCCATCGACGGCGACAAAACCAGGCTGGAGCGCGTCAAACTGGAGGTCGCCAACTTCGTCGACATCCAGAAGGAGTGGAGGGTGCCCGACGCAACCAAGCCGTTGGACTCCCTCGGAGACGTCTCCGGCGTGCTCATCGACGACTACTACAGCAACATGAAGAAGAAGATCACCGACACCGAGCACCAGCGCTGGGCCATCCTGCCTCTGTCCAGGAGGCACATCGAGTACGCGGCAAAGGACGCCTACGCAGCGTATGAGATATGGAACCGCATCACCCTCACCCAGGACGGCCTTCGCCGTGCAAAGCTGGAGAAGGAGGAGCCACCCAACAAGCACGCCAGGAGCAGCTGGGGATGGGAAGAGCCTAACTAGTGAAGAACAAGATGGTGCCGGCTAGGAGCCAAGAATGCCAGCGTTCTTTTAGAATTACCATCAAATTTGCTTTGTGTTGTTTGCTTATGTATCGTTAGTTTGCTTGTGTGCTGAACCTAGTTTGCTTGCCATGCACAATCACCTGTAATGATGAACTCTGATTATGTTAGTTTGCTTTCTATTGAACTTAGCTTGCTGGTGATGAAATTGTCGTAGAGAATATCTGTGATAATTTGTTTTCTGTTGTCTGCTAATGTATCACTAGATTCGAGTAGTGCAGAAAACGAAAAATGAGTTGCAGTCTGCAAACAGGACGCATGCAGTGCAAGTTGTGTACGAATGTAGTACAGAATGCAGTATAGAATCTGTCCAACGAAGCATTAACATACCCAACAAAGCGGTGCACGAACCTAAATTTGGAAAAAGAATACATAAGAGCAAAACCATAAAATGAAAAACGCAAACACGTAAATAATCAATGAAGTACAGAAATATATGAACATACAGTACAGAACCATAATCAACGCATTACACGTATGATTTACAAAGCAGTGCACTCCCATACATTGGGAAAAAAGATTAACTGATAGCAAAAAGACGGAAACAAAAAAATAATGACAACTGTACATGCAGTACGCAATGCGTATACAATGCAGTACAAAACCCTGATCAATGCAGTGCACTCTCCAAAATTGAAAAAAAACACACAGGGCAGAAATATAAAAAGAAAAAAAATTGACCACCCATGTGGCACCGTCCCCGGCCAGTCTCGTAATAGGTCTACGCCCACAGAAGGCGAGTCGTTCTGAGTCACAATGCATGGGGCTGGTTGCACATGGGCCCACAAGTCATAGAGCATATAGCAGCGAGCGCCGTGTATAAGCGCCCAGATAAGTATACAGAGGAGTTCGACCAGTATGCCTCGTTAGCGCTTATAAACAAGTCGGGCGCGCCTTCCGCGGGCGAGGTGGGACTAAACATTAGGACGCACACACAGCGCACCGGGAACCAGCCGTGTGCTCACAAGCCGACCTGGGCCCAATTCCGTCTTCACTACCAGAACACAGGGCCAACAAAAAAAGAGAGGCCATTGAAAATTAAAAAAAATGCTACATACCATACACAAACACAGGCCCAACCACGCGTTCGCAGTCCGTCGTGATATGACAATGCAGTTCACTATTCTCAAGTAAGCAGTACTGTTCCTTCTTGAATGTGTTCGTGTTCACTGAATCAGACCCAATCCACCACCTAACGCCAACCACAACATTTATTACTGCCATTGCTCGATTGGTTGCATAAAAACTTATCCACTCGTTCTACAGACTAAAACAACTCCTCCCCTCGTTCCTCATTTTCCTCAAAATGTAGATCTAGGGTTCATCACATCCACAACTCTTCTCTGGAATTCCACTAAACCCGCCATGGACTGCAAGTGCGGGTGCTTGTCAAGGATGGCGCCGGTAGCGGACAGATGCGTCTTTGCAGAAGGCCTACAGCTCACCAACACCGAGTGGTGCAGCATGCTCGGCTGCCTGATGATACCCAACAGGGGGTTTCGTGCGCCATTTCTTCATCGCCTCACAACAACAAATCTACAGGAAAGTTGGGTATGTTTTCCACTCACAATTTTTGGACATAATCTAGACTGCAAATACACATCTGAATATATAGTTCAATCAATTTGTTCAGTAATATCAACAAAAATACAAAACAGAATTTGTATTGTTGTTCAGATCTGTTAGCCATTAAGACTAGATGCTTCCACCTATCTTTCTTCAGTACCACACCATGTATCGACATATGTACAAAAAAGGGTCAGTAGATAAGCGTTGCAGTTATATTAATATGCTGGAGAAGTACACTGTTACTGACATTGCAGTGCACACGTGTTGCAGTATAATATATATCCCAGCAAAACTAGGAGTCAATTGCATATATAAGTTTGTTCATACATTGCAACTACTTTTACAAAATACAATCATATGTATGTAACTATTTAAGTAAACATAAACAAATCATGCTAAGTGCAAAACAAAAACATTTGCTGTTTACTTATAAATTCTTTATCCATCCATTACAATATGCAGAAACTGCCATCCGCAATAAAAATTCATGCTCCGAGTTCAGGGAAGCTTACTTTGGAGACAGAACACAAAAATGGCTATGGAGACATGGAAGCTGACTACCACATCGACTCTGAAGACTGCATCAACATAACTACTGGTTGGAAAGATTTTGTCTCCCAAAATGGCTTTGAGGCCAGAGAAGTGGCGATGGTCTTTTTCTACAAAGAAGAAGACTCCATCAAGTTTACAATATTTGCACTCTAGGCTGTCTAATATGAAGCAACCAATATTTCTAATGCTTTGCTTATGATGTATGGTTTTAAATTTATGTCCATCAGACAATTTGAACAATGCCTATTTAAAGTATGCAACCTCAACTACGTCATTTCATCATCGCTTTTAGACAAAGTTGCTGATGGCAGTAATGCAGTTCTCTCGAACACATAGTGTGGTACTAATAATAACGAAAGGCAGCCCTCCGAACAGTAACAAGGAAATGCAAATGGTCGAAGCTTTGCAGTTAACAAATGATGTTCAAAAACAATTCTCATAGTATGCAGTTCAAAAAAATTCTTATAATAACTATTCAGCTAACACAAGCGCATCATGGACCATCCCTTCTAATAGCAGAATAGATCATTAACAACATTGCTAATGCAGTACAGAAATGCATATTATGCAGTCATCTAGAACACATAATGTAGTAAACACAGAATGTAGTTTACAAAAAGGAGAAATCTCATAAACAGCCATAACCACTGTAATAAAGCTACACGAAGTATGCTACCAAAGAAAATGTAGTGCACTACAACGTTTCCGCGACTACAACAAATAAAATTAAAGCAGTAAAACTACAGACAATGTGATAGACTCATAGAGGTGTCAATTTCACTCGCACTTCCATAACTCGCCTAAAAATTCTACAGCCACTAAACCATCGAACAATACACCCGCAAAAAATTACATGGAAGACATGGCAACTTGACGAACAACATCACCTTTCATTTAAAAACGCGATTCAAAAAATGACAATTATACCCGCAATACAATGAATTCAAACCTACAGCAACAGTAATTACAATATTCAAACACGCGTGGACGGGCAAAAATCAAAAAAATCAACAAGAACAGAGGTGCGGACGAAGCTCACCCGCCCGCACAACAAACATACCAAGAATTGAAAACTAACTCCTAAAAATTAACAAATTATAGAGTGAACGGACCGATTAAAACGAACGCAATCAAAGAATTCCTACTAAATAACAACATCCAAGCACAAAAAAATCGCATCTGATACGAACACGAACGAACAGAGAAAGCTCGTCCGCCAAATCCGTCGATTTGCAAGCACTATAGTATATTTTCCTGTAAATCAGAAAGAATAAAGCTAAAATGAGATGCAGACACAAACTGAATCATCCCACGACACCCGATTCCACATAGAACGCGCGCGGGCGGAACACCGGAAAATGAAGCAGTTCTCCCGTGAAGCATTGCAGTGCTCGTCGTCAAGAAGATGCAGTGCACTTGCGTTGAGCGTGCAGTGCGGAAGTGGTGTGCAGAATAGTTATTCTGCTAATATTAGCAGAATAGACCGTCTGTATATATATATATATATATATATATACTAGGGGAGCCCACAGATATGCGTGTCGTCACAAAAAACCACACAAGGGAGACGTGGTCGATCAGAAGACACCGTTTACACTGCATGCGGCCCGAAAATATGTATGGGTACGATGGTGTGTGATGTGTTTAAATCCTGAATGCACAACTTCGATGGGCTACCAACTACACTACAAACTGAACACCGTACCCGACTCCAAGCCTGGTTCAATACGTACGATGTTGGTTTCCCAACTT
>NC_057810.1:424819203-424841848 GCF_018294505.1 Triticum aestivum
GTCCCACGCATGCGCTCAAACTTTATTTGGTCTAGCATGGCACACATCTACACCCCTATGTAGTGTGTGATTAACTTTGAAAGTTGATCCTTGGATGAAGCCAATCCGACGGTACAGAAATGGGAAATCCGAGCACTACTGGTCGTCGGATATCATCTACATTCCACCAGATTCTGCCACATGTACAATCTAGAAGACTCCATGGTTGAACTTACGCATAATGCACAAACCTCAAAACACAAGCACTTCTCGTTTATTCTAGAATCTTCCATATCTATATGAATTGTCACTATTTGTTTTTACTTTATGCTTTACAATGCACAATTCCATGAATCTTAAAATAGATTTTTTATAAAACTAATTGATTTTGAATGAGATGAACTATAAGAATTAAATGAACATCTACATAATACATATATGACTCAAAGCTTACATGCTATAGTGTGGTATTTATTCATAATTTGGTTACCAAATCTCATGCGTGCAATTCACGTGTACCTTACTAGTATCAATAGGAAACCATCATGGTCAAACCCTTCTCGTTGTTGGTTCAAAGAGATAGATTGTGTGGGCCCCCCTCATTGTCGCTAAAGGACAATATATATACCTCGAGGAGCCCATAGATATGTGCAGCGTCTATAAACCGCACAAGGGAGACATGCTCAATCAGAACACCCTGCCCCCTATACACTGCATGCAACCTGAAAAAGGTTCATATAATCGCCATGACAGGTCACTATAGAGTCAATCATTCTTTAATTATTTTAGGGCAAAAAATAATCAATTAGCAAAACAAGGATCCCAAGGTTTATATAACCGCCATGACACGGTCATTATAGAGATAAATGAAGCTTGAGATATGCAACTTCCCACCGGGTCACCCATCCTCAGACTACTCCATCCCGAGCACGCTTAACTTCTATGTTCTATTCGACTAGGCTAGCGGATGGGAAGCAGCCCCTTGCTGATAGGAATTGCCTCCTTGTCGTTAAGGCGTTTCACGCTGGTCACCCTATGGGACCTACTCCCTCCTATCATGCACATTTGTGCTTTTAGAAACTCTATGTGATATTTACATGGCTAGTGTGTTGTCGCCTAGCCTTCAATGAGCAATGACACTTGTAGCGGGAAAATGATGGGAGAAGAGGCGGGAAACCAATGAGAGGAGTGGCGCGAAACGGTAGCCAGTTTAGAAAACGTAGTAGAGAAGGAAGCATGAGCTAGCACGACGCATGCGCACATCGCTTACCCTTGTACTGCATTTGCTGTTGAAAGGACTGAGGGTTGTCATTCAATCTGGGAGCATCCAATGGGGTAGACGTACGATCCGTGCGGTTTGGGTTCTGGCCAATCAGTACGCATGACTCAGATCGCGCATGCAGTAGGGGGAAAGGGGGCATCGGCCACGGTTTGGTAGGCATACGGCTTTCATGAGTGAACCGTGTGCTATTTGAAAACATTTCGTGAGAAGAAACCTGGTTTTTCAATCCCCGTATATCCAAAACTCACCCGAAAATCATGAAACTTGGCATGGTGTCACGACGTCGCACATATATGTCAAGGAATTTTTTTCGTCCATTTTGGTGCAAGTTTTTTACAAGCCTCTTACAAATTGACGCTTCTCTCAATGAAGCCTCGTGGTTCTGATAGGGAAACGTGTCCCCCTTGTGGGAGAAACGATAATCATTTCCTCTTTTCGCCTTGTATTTTCTTCTACGGGCAACATGGAATGACGGGATATCCATGCTGAAATTTAAACTTATTCAGGCTTCGTTTGGCCTTTTTATACACTAATTGAGTTTCCTAGGCATTTAATGTCCATAATTCAAATCTGAACTTCAAATACATGCTCCAGTTCACCAAAATGGCTAGAAAAATTATACATGTGTCCTTGGGTGCATGTTTAGGTCCCATGCCAGGAATGGGAACGATTTACAACCATACCGGCATCCTGGCTCGTCCTCAAACATTTGGAATCTCGGTTTTTAAATCCCCATAAATCCTAAGCTCACCAGAAAGTCATGAAAGTTGGCATGGTGTCGCGTCATGGCACATATATGTCGTGGTAAAAATATTGTCCAATTTGGGCCAAGCTTTATTACAACCCTCTTACAAACCGACGCTTCTCTCAAAGAAGCCTCGTGGTTCTGATAGGGAAACGTGTTCCCCATGTGGGCGAAACGTAATCACAGCCTCTTTTCGCCTTGAATTTTCTTCTACGGGCAACATGGAACGGCATGATATCCGTGCTGATATTTAAACTTATTCAGGGTTCGTTTGGTCGTTTTATACACTAATTGAGTTTCCTAGGCATTTAATGTCCATAATTCAAATCTAAACTTCAAATACATGCTCCAGTTCACCAAAATGGCTAGAAAAAGTATACATGTGTCCTTGGGTGCATGTTAAGGTCCCTTGACAGGAATGGGAATGAATTACAACCGTACCGACATCCTGGATCGTCCTCAAACATTTGGAATCTTGGTTTTCAAATCCGCGTAAATCCTAAACTCACCAGAAAGTTATGAAAGTTGGCATGGTGTCACGTCATGGCACATATATGTCGTGGTAAAAACATTATCCAATTTGGGCAAGCTTTATTATAAACCTGTTACAAAGCAGAGCTTCTCTCAAAGAAGCCTCGTGGTTCCGATAGGGAAACGTGTTCCCCATGTGAGCGAAACATAATCACTGCCTCTTTTTGCCTTGCATTTTCTTCTACGGGCAACATGGAATGACATGATATCCATGCTGAAATTTATACTTATTCAGGGTTCGTTTGGCCTTTTTATACACTAATTGAGTTTCCTAGGCATTTAATGTCCATAATTCAAATCTGAACTACAAATACATGCTCCAGTTCACCAAAATGGCTAGAAAAATTATACAAGTGTCCTTGGGTGCATGTTTAGGTCCCATGCCAGGAATGGGAATGAATTACAACCGTACGGGCGTCCTGGCTCGTCCTGAAACATTTGGAATCTTGATTTTTAAATCCCCATAAATCCAAAACTCACAAGAAAGTCATCAATGGTGGCATGGTGTCACGTCATGGAACATATATGTCGTGGTAAAAACATTGCCAATTTGGGACAAGCATTATTACAAACCTCTTACAAACCAGAGGTTGTCGCAAGAACCCTTGTGGTTTCGAAAGGGAAACGTGTCCCCTTGTGGGCCAAACGATAATCACTCCCTCTTCTATCCTCGTATTTTCTTCTACACGAAACACAGACCAATGGGAGATTCGCGCTGAACTTTGAAATTATTCAGGGGTCCTTTGACCTTTTTATCTATTAATTGTGTTTTCTAGGCATTTAATGTCCATAATTCAAATCCGAAGTACAAATACATGCTCCAGTGCACCAAACTGGCTAGAAAAAACATACATGTGTCCTTGGGGTGCATGTTTAGGTCCCATGGAATGAATGGGAATGAATTCAACCGTCTTGGCGTCCTGGCTTGGCCAAAAACATTGCGACTCTTGGTTTTTAAATCTCTATAAATCCAAAACTCACCAGGAAATCAAGAAACTTGGCATAGTGTCACTACATGGTACATATAAGTGTCCAATTTGGGCGAAGCTATATTACAAGCCTCTTACAAACTGAAGCTTCTCGGAACCCTCGTGGTTCCGGTAGGGAAACATGCCCCTCTTGTGGGCGAAATGATAATCACTGCCTCTTCTCGCCTTGAACTTTGTTTTCGATAGGCAACATAGAATAACAGGAGTGTCTTGCTAAAATTTGAAACTGTTCGGGGTTCGTTTGTCCATTGTATATATTAAGTTTTCTAGGCATTTAATGTAGTCCATAATTCAAATTTGAACTACAAGCACATGCTCTAGTGAAGCAAAATGGGTGGGAAATCGTACATGTGTCATTGGGTGCATGTTTAGGTCTGATTTAAGGAATGGGAATGAATTACAAACTTCTCGTCATCCTGAAACATTGAGAATCTCGGTTTTTAAATCCTAGTAAATCAAAAACTCACCAAAAAAACATGAAACTTGGAATGGTTTCATGACATGGCACATATATGCCGTGGTACAAAATTTTTCCAGTTTGAGACAAGGCGCACACATTAATAGCCAACGAAGTCCTTTTTGAAACAAATAGCTGACACGTTAATATCACAAACGGTTGTATTATATGAACTGTGTCAAAATTTAAACATACTCAGTGGCCTGCATGCAGCTGTTTGATTAGACGGGACGAGCTCGAGAAGTCCACCGTGCAGGCTCGATGGGATGCGTGCGAGAAGTCCACCACGCAGGCTCGACGGGATGTGTGCATCTTGTCCACCTCGCAGGCTCGACGGGACATGTGCGAGCAGCATGGCAGCCCATGCTCATCGGGAAGCGAGCTCTTTGACCTCCATGCACCAGCCGCCGCCCACCTCGCTCACAACTTCTCCATTAATGGGTTAATTAAAGCTACTGGACGGAGGGTGTTTGCTTATGATCCCATGGCAACATTTGCTTTGTCCGTGTTTTCAACTCGTATTCCGGCCTAATTTAAATTGCCACATAGGGCAACGGATAATACAATGATAAATAACATGGCAATGAATAATATGACGACAAATTTACAATGGCGCAGATAATAATTGTATTTCATATTCCAAATAATTTAAAATGCCACTGCGACAAAGCCCGGAAGACACGAGGGCAAGAGAAGAAGGAAATCGCAGACAACGATCTGGGTCGCTACTGTCTCTACTCGTTGATGGATTGCCGGGCGATGACATCCTCCAGCTCCTTCTTCAATTCCTCACGACTTTGCTTGAAAGCAGCCACAGATTCCTCCACCTCCTGCTCGTGCTCGATCCGGAGCTTCCTGAAGTCACCCATAAGTTCCTCGACGATCGCTGTCGGCGTCATCCCCGAGGCATTGCTCTGCTCATGCAGCATCTTCCAGCCGGTGGGCTCCTCCTCCTTCTCAGCGAGTGCCTTGAGGAGCTTCGCATTGTCACCCATGAGTTTCTCGACGAGGCTGGTCGCCTTGTCAATCGAGGCATCACTGATCTCGAGCAGCTTCATCAAGTCGTCGACCAACTCCTGCTGCTTAATGAGGCCAGCGAGTATGTCGTCATCGCCGGCCAAGGACTTCAGCAATGCCAGCTCATCGCGATCGCCGACACGGCGAGTGCACTTGTGAGAGCCCAGCGTGCCCGCGAGAGCTTGTTTGAGGGCTTCGTGGCGCGCCGGGATATCTCTGTTGCGGCTGCCTCTACGCGGCGGGACCTCTCTACTACTTACGTGGCCTTGGTCTTTGCTGCCTGGTTATATGTCCACCCGAAACTCCTCCTACCGGTCATGGCGGAATGACTTGACAGGAAAGACCAGTTTTGTGGGTGATGAGGAGAGGAACTGTGAAGTGATTTTTGAGTGGGTAGTTTTTATAGCCTGGTGCTAAGTGTGAACACATATTAGTTTGATCTGTGTGAACGTATTTGCAATTACTTATTGCGTTGTAATCTGCAGTGTGACGAGAAACAAAGTCAAAATTTATTGATTGTTCTGGGCCTACAAAGCACCGTTTCTGTTGTTTTCTAATTGAAAATAGTTCTTTTGGATCAACCGTATGCCATGCATCGAAAGCCCAAAATGTGGGCCCTTGTTCTCGGATGTGCGTGTACGTGTCTGCCCACTATCACACACGGTCATGATATCACCATCGTGTCCTATGGATGCGATGTCGCATCTCCCATGGGGTGCCAGAAGGTTGACCACGTGGTTGCTCACCGTTGAGGTGGCCGGGACGCGCTCTGCTCATCTCCGTCCGCATGTTTTGCTCATCATTGAGGCGGCCGCGGCGCGCTCTGCTCTAGCGTCCCCACAGGCGCTCTACTCGCCGTTGAGACAAATTTACAATGGCAACGGTTAATAATTGTCTTACATATTCAGGATAATTAAAATGTCACATGCAGCAAGGCACAAAACACTCACAACCTACTTATGCATACAATTATAATAAAATATAGTCTAAAAGGCTGAGCCGACAACCTTCCGACGATGGTCTTCTTGGACTCCATGATCAGCATATCACCCTTGCGGCCGTTCATTATGTGTAACTTACTAATCATCACACACGAGTACTCGCAGACACATCGTGTGCGATACTCCTAGCCATCGCAAGCAACTAGTTTGCATTTTTGAAAGTTTTTTGTACGAACAGAATCACACACGAACTTACTATAGTAAATGTTTGTGTTATAATTTCTCATCGCAAACAGTTCATCTGATTGGGCCGTTTGCTGCGTATCACACACATCTGGTTTACATGAATCATTTGTGTTCTTTTGGCTCATCGCAAATGCTGCATATCAGACACATCTTGTTAAGTTGAACCATTTATGTTCTCTTCCCTAATCAAAAATAGTTTGTCCGAGTGAACCGTGTGCCGTATATCACACACACCTTGATCTGGCTAACCATTTCTGTTCATTCCCTAATAGCACACAGTTCATCAGAGCGAACTGTATGCCGTATATCGCACACACATTGATATGGCTGCCCGTTTCTGTTGTTCTGCCTCATCGCAAATAGTTCTGCTGGATCAACCGTATGCCCAGCATCGCACACGTAACTAAAATCTGAACTATGTTTTATGTCTCCACCATCACAAATGTTTTGCATCTTTTTTGAAGGTTTTTGTACATCCTCGTTTATGATTAATGCATCGCACATAGTTTCGTCAAAGGGTCTCTGATCGTAGTGTCGCGTTAGCAACATCCTGCAGTAGTGTAGGGAAGGTTATGTACGCGCGTTGCCCTGGCCCGGTAGGCGGTGATAACCTTGTGTGCCCAAGTTTGGTTTGGGCACTCTTGTCCCTGTTTGGGACCGTTTGTTTTGTTTTGCCCCGACGGTGGCCATTGGATGTCACAAGCTGACATCAGGGCCACCCATGACTTAGCCCAAAGGAGAGTTGGTCAAAGTGGCCGGGAGAGTGTCATGCAATAGATTGGTTTTGTCGGAACCTCATTGATCCAACCGAATGGGAGCACGAGGCCATGGGTTCTGTGGTGTGGGTATAGTGTACTAACCTATGTAGAGTGTACAATCTATCGATAGCTGCGTTTGTGGATATGGGCCCAGTTCATAGTAGGTCACACTATGAGGTAATAGTAATAATAACCTGACTAATAAACAACCCTGGTTCGATGAGGAAAGAAGTTGGTTGATCTGTATGTGACCGTGAGAGGATCACAGTGGTATCCGGGATACCAAAGTTGGTGGATATTTATGGCGTCATGTGATGATCCCGGGTAAAGATCAAGCTCCTTGTGGTCATGTCATCACTATGGTATTGTTAATACAAACTTGGTTGAACCTGAGGTGATCGTGTGATGTCCATGATGGTAAGTTGATACATGTGGTGGTTATGAGGTGACCTCCAAACAGAGTAAGTTGGTACATGATATTGTTAACATGCTGCATGCTAGTTCATATCATGAGTGACATGCCATGATCATTCCATATGGTGCTAGTTGTGTTATGTTCAACATGTCCATGCCATGTTCATCCTGTATTGTTCTAGTTGAATCATGCTCATAGTTGTTTCACCTATAAATGTCATGTTGTTGTTTGTCTTGATTGCTTTGGTTGCTATGAGCTTGCGAGTACATACAAAAAAATCACCTAGCGTATCATGCCAATTTGCAGGACATGTCGTGATTTATTGCGTGTCGAGGATCCCGAGTTTGTGAGCTAGGACACGCGTTCCAGCTAGAGTCCCTACGGTGTGGAGTCCATCGATGTCATCGTTATTCCGTTGCTAGAAGTTATTCCGCTACCACGAGTTGTTCTGCTGCTAGCATAGAGAAACCATGAGTAGGCGTAGTTTCGCTGTGCCAATGTAATTCATTGTGATATCGGAACTATTGTATTTGTATCATTTGTAATAAGAGCTAATTTGTTTTATGCCAAGCAGTGTCGTATTCTAGAAGACTTGATCTCTGGGCTGGAATACGGGGTTTTCCGGTCTCTCTGAGCTGGGGTGCCACAGGGAACTGCCAATAATGTGTTTAGAAATGGAAGATAATGCATACCTTAGTCATGACGTTGATAGGAAAAGCGCAGAACTCAAAATGTATTGATCTATTTTAAGCAATGAGCTCTAGCACCTCTACAAATCCATGCTTCCCTCTACGAAGGGCTTATATTTTACTTTTTCTATTAATCTTATTTTTGTTGAGTCAATTTCTTATTCCAACATATTCTCTAGTTGGCAAGCATCATGTGGTGCGGAAAAGATCCAGGCACATATATGCATCGAAATATATTTGATCATGAATTATTATTCTTGACAGTTATCTCTATGATAAATGAGTTGGGAGGCAAAACATTAAGCCCCTATCTTTCTCTGTGTTCGATGGATGCCATTTGTTCTAAACATATTCTTTGAGTATTAGCAATCATATAAGATTAAATGATAATTGAGTATGTATAGCTCTTACTTATACTTTGTAAGAAACAATATGAACTGCAAGTGTTTGGTGATTAAGAACATAGGTTGTTAAGTTTCAAGAGATGCATTGTTTGAACCATAACATGTGAATTAGTTGCTACTTTATCATGATGAGTTTTATGAGAAAGAGTTGTTGTTATGATGATAGCGAAAGTGATTGAAACTATCATTGATCAAATTTATGCACTATGCTAGCATTCACACTTCATAAATTATTTCTTTTATCATTTACCTACTCAAGGACGAGCAGGAATTACGCTTGGGTATGCTGATACGTCTCCAACGTATCTATAATTTATAAAGCATTCACGCCATGTTTATTAAAATTTTGTATGGTTTTGGTGCACTTTCATATGATTTTCCTGGACTAACTTATTAACCCAGTGCCCAGTGCCAGTTCATGTTTTTACATATGTTTTGTTTCACAGAAAATCCATATAAAACGAAGTAACAGGGTGAATTTTACATAGATTTTTTTTGGAATATATGTGATTTTTGGGAAAAAGAATCAACGCAAGACGATGCCCGAGGTCTCCACAAGGCAACAGGGCGCGGCCTACCCCTAGCCATTCCCCCTTGCCTTGTGGGCACCTCATAGGTCGGTTGGAGCCCTTCTTTCGCAGCAAGTAAGACAATTTCCAAATAAACGTCCCCTCAAAATTTCAGCCCAATCGGACTTACGGATCTTCGAGAATATAAGAAACAGTGAAGGGCTCCTAAAATAGTCGCGAGAAACAGAAGACAACAGAGAGATCCAATCTAGGGGAGAGCTCCCTCTCCCCCGGAGGGCAAATGAAGAATAAGAAGGAGGCCCCCCCTGCCCCTCTCCTCCGGTGGAGCCGAAACATCTCAGAGGACATATCCTCCAGCAGCATCACCACCAACTTCTCCTCCATGCTCATGGTGATGTGTGAGTAGTTTATCCTCGAGGCTGAGGGTATGTGATGACCCGCAAGTATACGGGATAGTTGTAGCCACTTTCGATAAGTAAGAGTGTCGAACCCAACGAGGAGCTAAAGGTAGAACAAATACTCTCTCAAGTCCTATCGGCCACTGATACGACTCTACGCAGGCTTGACGTTCGCTTTACCTAGAACAAGTATGAAACTAGAAGTACTTTGTAGGTGTGATAGCATAGGATTGCAAGATAATAAAGAACACGTAAATAAAAAGTAGGGGCTGTTTAGATAAAGATGCAATAAAGTAAATATAGCAAGTGTGGAAAAGTGGTGGTAGGAGTTGTGAAATTGTCACTAAGCAATTGACTACGTTACTAGACCGGTAATCACTATTGCAATTCTATTTGAGGGAGAGGCATAAGCTAACATACTTTCTCTACTTGGATCATATGCACTTATGATTGGAACTCTAGCTAGCATCTGCAACTACTAAAGATTCATTAAGGTAAAACCCAACCATAGCATTAAAGCATCAAGTCCCCTTTATCCCATACGCAACAATCCCCTTACTCGGGTTTGTGTTTCAGTCACTCACGCAACCCACTATAAGCGAATCATGAACGCATTGCAACACCCTATAGCGGGAATCCCTCACGCTTGCGCGACACGGAGGGCACCATAGGACAGCACCAATAATATAACATGCAACTCAAACCAATCATAGCAATTCATCAATCACCGATAGGACAACGAAAATCTACTTAGACATCATAGGATGGCAACACATCATTGGATAATAATATGAAGCATAAAGCACCATGTTCAAGTAGAGGGTACAGCGGGTTGCGGGAGAGTGGACCGCTGAACATAGATGGGGGAAGGTGATGGAGATGTTGGTGAAGATGACGGTGGTGTTGGTGGAGATCGCGGTGATGATGATTGAGGGAGTCCTGGACTAGGGGGTATCCGGACAGCCGGACTATCATCGTCCGCCGGACTCCAAGACTATGAAGATACAAGATTGAAGACTCCATCCCGTGTCCGGATGGGACTTTCCTTGGCGTGGAAGGCAAGCTTGGCGATACGGATATGTAGATCTCCTACCATTGTAACCAACTCTGTGTAACCCTAGCCCTGTCCGGTGTCTATATAAACCGGAGGGCTTTAGTCCGTAGGACACAACAACCATTACAACAATCATACCATAGGCTAGCTTCTAGGGTTTAGCCTCCTTGAACTCATGGTAGATCCACTCTTGTACTACCCATATCATCAATATCAATCAAGCAGGAGTAGGGTTTTACCTCCATCGAGAGGGCCCGAACCTGGGTAAAAACATCGTGTCCCTTGTCTCCTGTTACCATCCGCCTAGACGCACAGTTCGGGACCCCCTACCCGAGATCTGCCGGTTTTGACACCGACATTGGTGCTTTCATTGAGAGTTCCTCTGTGTCGTCACCGATAGGCTTGATGGCTTCTTCAATCAACAACAACGCTGTCCAGGGTGAGACTTTTCTCCCCAGACAGATCTTCGTGTTCGGCGACTTCGCACTGCGGGCCAATTCACTTGGCCATATGGAGCAGATCGAAAGCTACGCCCCTGGCCGTCAGGTCAGATTTGGAAGCCTAAACTTCATGGCGGATATCCGCGGAGACTTGATCTTCGATGGATCCGAGCCGCAGCCGAGCGTGCCGCATTGTCACGATGGGCATGATCTAACTCTGCCGCCGGACAGTACCTTGGAGGCCGCACACAAATCCGCTCCGACCCTTAGTTCGGAGCCGATCGCGTAGATCGAGGACCGGTGGCTAGACACCGCCTCGGGGGCCGCGACGTCCACGGCGATGGAGCCGAATACCAACCCTGTCCCTTATAAAGCTTGTGACTCTGAGGCGCCGGACTCCTTGCCGGACTCCGAACCTCCCGCGCCCCTACCAATCGAATCTGATTGGGTGCCAATCATGGAGTTCACCGCCGCGGACATCTTCCAACACTCACCCTTTGGCGACATCCTAAATTCGCTAAAACATCTCTCGCTATCCGGAGAGCCCTGGCCGGACTACGGCCAGGATGGTTGGGATGCGGACAACAAAGAAATTCAAACCCCACCCACCACCCACTTTGTAGCCACTGTCGACGATCTAACCGACATACTAGACTATGACTCCGAAGACATCGACGGTATGGACGATGATGCCGGAGACGATCAAGAACCGGCGCCTATAGGGCACTGGAAGACCACCTCGTCATATGACATATACATGGTGGACACCCCAAAAGATGGGGATGGCGAAGAAGCAGCGGAGGAAGATTCCTCAAAGAAACAGCCCAAGCACCAACGTCAACGGCGCCGCTCTAAATCCCACCACAGCAAGAATGGAGATTCCGGCACCGGAGATAATAATACCCCAGAGAGTGCCGAAGACAACCCCCTCCAGCAAGATTCAGCGCAGGAGGATGCAGAAGCAAGCCCTCATGAGAGAGCGGCAGACGAAGAGGTCGAGGATGATAATTACATACCTCCCTCCGGAGACGAGGCAAGCCTCAACGACGACGAATTCGTCGTGCGGGAGGATCCCGTCGAACAAGAGCGTTTTAAACGCAGGCTTATCGCCACAGCAAATAGCCTAAAGAAAAGGCAGCAGCAGCTTCAAGCTGATCAAGACCTGCTGGCCGACAGATGGACCGAGGTCCTCGTGGCCGAAGAGTATGAACTCGAACGCCCCTCCAAGAGGTACCCAAAATGCAAGTTGCTCCCCCGATTAGAGGAGGAAGCATACATACCTTCATCACCAGCGCATAATACGGCCAACCGACCACCCCGTGGTCGCGATAGAGAGGCATCCAGGCCCTCCATCAAGACCGTACCCCGACATCGCTCGAAAAGTATGAAGTCACGGGGGAACGCGCCAGACTTGCAGGATATATTGGAGGACAAGGAAAGACAATCCAGATCTATATATGGATCATGTGGGCGCCCCACGACCCATGACGAATACCGTCGAGCCGGATACAACAACTTCGGCCGGGCCGAACAAAGCAGACAACGCTCCCTTGAGCTACGTCGTGATATTGCTCAATACAGAGGCGCCGCACACCCGCTATACTTCACTGACGAAGTAATGGATCATCAAATCCCTGAAGGGTTTAAACCCGTAAACATTGAATCCTACGACGGCACGACAGACCCTGCAGTTTGGATCGAAGATTATCTCCTTCACATCCATATGGCCCGCGGCGACGATCTCCACGCCATCAAGTATCTCCCACTCAAGCTTAAAGGACCAGCTCGGCATTGGCTTAACAGCTTGCCCGCAGAGTCAATTGGGTGTTGGGAAGACATGGAAGCCGCATTCCTCGACAACTTCCAGGGCGCATATGTGCGACCACCAGACGCCGATGACCTAAGCCACATAATTCAGCAGTCAGATGAATTGGCCCGACAGTTCTGGACACGGTTCTTAACAAAGAAAAATCAAATTGTCGACTGTCCGGATGCAGAGGCCCTCGCAGCCTTCAAACATAACATCTGTGATGAATGGCTAGCCCGACACCTAGGACAGGAAAAGCTGAAATCCATGGCAGCCCTCACATCACTAATGACCCGCTTCTGTGCGGGAGAGGATAGCTGGCTAGCTCGCAGCAACAACCTCAGTAAAAATGCTGGCAGTCCGAATACTAAGGACCACAACGGCAGGTCGCGTCGAAGCAAAAACAAACGCCGCGTTAACGGCGACAACAATGAGGATACGATAGTCAACGCCGGATTCTGAGGCTCTAAACCCGGTCAGCGGAAGAAGCCATTCAAAAGAACCACTCCGGGTCCGTCCAATTTGGACCGAATAGTCGACCGCTCATGCCAGATACATGGCACCCCCGAAAAGCCAACTAACCACACCAACAGAGATTGTTGGGTATTCAAGCAGGCAGGCAAGTTAATTGCCGAAAACAGTGACAAGGGGCTGCATAGCGACGACGAGGAAGAGACCCGGCCGCCGAACGGTAGAGGAAAGAAGGGTTTCCCCCCACAAGTGCGGATGGTAAACATGATATACGCAACCCATATACCCAAGAGGGAGCGGAAGCGTGCACTAAGGGACATATATGCGATGGAGCCAGTCGCCCCGAAGTTCAATCCATGGTCCTCTTGCCCGATCACTTTCGATCGAAGAGACCATCCGACCAGTATCCACCATGGCGGATTCGTCGCATTGGTTTTAGACCCGATCATCGATAGATTTCACCTCATGAGAGTCCCGATGGACGGCGGCAGTAGCCTGAACCTGCTTTATCAGGATACAGTGCGCAAGATGGGCATAGACCCCTCAAGGATTAAACCTACAAAGACGACCTTCAAAGGTGTCATACCAGGTGTTGAGGCCAATTGTACAGGCTCAGTCACACTGGAAGTGGTCTTCGGATCCCCGGATAATTTCTGGAGCGAGGAGTTAATCTTCGACATAGTACCGTTCCGCAGCGGATTTCACGCTCTGCTCGGACGAACCGCGTTTGCAAAGTTCAACGCGGTGCCACATTACGCATACCTCAAGCTCAAGATGCCAGGCCCTCGCAGAGTCATCACGGTCAACGGAAATACGGAACGCTCCCTCCGAACGGAGGAACATACAGCGGCTCTCGCGGCAGAAGTACAGAGCAGCCTTCTAAGGCAATTTTCGAGTCCGGCCGTTAAACGATCGGACACGGCCAAACGCGCCCGGAGCAACATCAATCAAGACCACCTGGCACGTTCCGAGCACGCGTAGCAATGCGGCCCCAACCCCAGCCCTCGTATGATTGCAAGACCAACCCTCCACGTACATCATTTCGCTCTGGAGATACCATGGGCATAGGGGGAGGGGCACGACCACAACAGACCCAGAGTGCGGCTCGACCACACCAGGGGCTCCCAAGTGTGTCACTCTTTTTATTTTCATTTTCCTTCTTCTTATATACAGGACTCCATTCACTAGAGGCGCTGTCCGGCGGCGCGCCCGCCGAACTCACGATGCAACAGCCAGGGAGGGAAAAAGGTTGCGACGAACACTCAGGTGGTCTCCATTACGAGCATTAAATTTGATTATATACACCAGTCCGCAGTCCACCCCTAGAGGGGGACATGTTTAATTAGTCCAATCCCTTGCTTACCGCACTATTTGTATCATTCCGCACTCATAGCAGAATTCCTTGAATAAATAATGCAGCACTTTTTTTCCTATAATTGCACTACTTTACATATATGTTCATTAATGACATCTTGCACCCGTACAATTAGGTACGGCCGAATACACCAGGGGCTTATGTTCCCCGCATTATGGTGTGATAAGTCCGAACACTTTCACAAGTGCGGCACCCCGAACTTATAGCATTATATGAATTGGCTCCGAATCATGTCTTGGGTCAATAGTTGGGTTTGCCCGGCTCCCATGTTTTGGTTCCTTACGTTCCGTTCTGTCGGCTAAGGTAGCACCGGGAACCACTGCGATTGCGCCCCGGTTGAGCTGGGCGAGCGCCTCAGTGGAGAAAGCTAAAACTGACTGGCATGATAAGGCGAGAGACTGGTCGCTGTTCGAGAGGTCTTTTCGGGTCCTTAAAGACTTATGCCGCTTCGAGCGGAGAACCGGATAATGTCCGACGAAGGCGTGGATAGCGCCCCGAATTTGGTCTTCCGAATACTAGGGGCTTTGCCGAAATTTAAAATTATAGAATTCTATGGCTAAGTGAGAGTGTTCAAGCATTATAAGTCCGGTTGCCTTGTTCGTTGTGTTGAGCGCCTCCCTAGATGGACCCAGAAATGGGAACAAGAGTGCTCAAGTTTATCCTGAACACCCCAGCTCTAGTGGCATGGGGGCTGAAGCCGACGACTTGCCATCTCTCAGATTTTATAAACAGCCACACAGAAGGTAATATTTTAAATTAAACAAGCGTTGCTTAGCGCATATGAACAAAGTTTTCAGCGCACAGGATAACACATAGCGAGTCTACTCAATAATTACATCTCTGGGGCACTCATCCGCAATCTTGCGGGCACCCTTCAGGACAGTCTTATAGTACATCTCGGGCGTACGATACTCCTTGCCCACTGGCGGCGCGTCAGTGATAAGCCTCTCCGCATCCAGCCTGCCCCAGTGCACCTTTGTGCAGGCAAGGGCCCGACGAGCACCTTCAATACAGGCGGAGCGCTTCATGACCTCGGGGCATGCATCCACCAGCCGCCGCACAAGGCCGAAGTAGCTCCCAGGCATGGCCTCTCCAGGCCACAGCCAGACTATGAGGCCCTTCATGGCCTGCTCGGCTACCGTGTGGAGCTCGACCAGCTGCTTCAGCTGGTCACTAGGGGGCACCGGATGGCCGGCCTCAGCATACTGAGACCAGAAGACCTTCTCCGTTGAGCTCCCCTCCTCGGCTCGGTAGAATGCGGCGGCATCGAACATGCTACGAGGCAGATCTGCAAACGCCCCTGGAGAGCTCCGAATTTGGGTAAGTGACAGGTCGTTTACATTAACAAGCTTGCTTTGCATGAAAAATGCCTTACCCGCCGCTATTTTCTTCACCACCTCAATCTCTTGGAGGGCCTTATGGGCCTCGGCCTTGGCGGACTTGGCACTTTCGAGAGCCGAGGCAAGCTCGGACTCTCGAGTCTTTGAGTCACGCTCCAAACTCTCATGCTTCTCCATGAGAGCCTGGAGCTCTTGCCGCACCTCCGCCACCCGCGCCTCCTGCTTCTCTCGCTCTGCCCGTTCCGCGGCCGCATTGCGTTCGGCCGCGGACACGGCCTCCTTCAGGGTTGCCACCTCATTCGTGGCCCCTGCAGTACCCACGTTATCCATGTTATTTTTTGTTGCAACCTAAATCCTTTTCTGTAAGGTAACTATTCAAAGAGGTGTTACTCACCTTCTTTGTCCTCGAGCTGCTTCTTGGCACGGCCGAGCTCTTGCTCGGACCGCTCGAGGTCCTGCTTCAAAGCACCGACCTCCGCAGTCAATGCGGCAGAGGTCAGCAGCGCAGCCTGCAAACCCATATTGACATAATTTTTTTAGCAACCCTGCGTATATCTTTTTTAGATCCTCAGTCCGGCTTTTCTTTCCGAACACCGAACCAAGCATCAGGGGCTACTGTCTATGCGGTATTACATTACATATTTTTAACTTCTTACCTCAAAGCCTGTTAGAAGGCTACTGCAGGCTTCGGTCAGCCCGCTCTTGGCGAGCTGAACCTTCTGAATCACCGCACTCATGATAGTGCGGTGTTCTTCCTCGATGGAAGCGCCTTTGTGCGCCTCCAACAAGTTATCCGGCGCCTCCGGTTGGACGGGGGCCACCGGTGTCACGGTCTTGCCCTTCTTGTGAAGGGGCCGCCTGCCGGACTCTGGAACCACTGCAGGTTCCGGTGTGGAGTCCGGCGCAAAGTCCGGGAGGCTGCCTTGCAGCGCCTCCGGAGCCTCCTCCTAATGGGTCCCTTCTCGGGATCCCACCTCGGCGTCCTCAGCGGCGCGAGGGGTGGAGGCAGTCGGGATGGAATCTACATCCGACGGAGCCAACGACCCGCTCGACGAAGTGGGGAGATCATCATCGGCCGGACTGCAGGCAGTATGCGGCATTAGAAGGACGCTATGTGACATAAAAAGAAATTATAAATCATTCAGGAATCCGGATACTTATGATCTTGCCAGAGGCCTGGCCCTCGAAGGCCACTCTTCGCCGGCAACATTGGCGTTGGCGGAGCTGTCCGGGGGAATGGTTCTTCCCCTCTTGGACCCTTCGGCCTCCCCTATTGGGGAAGTTTTCCTCTTCCTCTCTCCCTCCTCTGGGAGAGAGTCTTCTTCCTCCTCCTCAATTTCGGGGGAGGAGTCCGCCTCGGAGTCGTCGGACACCTGAAAACGGGAACTCTTTCGAGTACCCGTGGCCACCTTCTTGGCCTTCTTCTCCGGCACCACATGTGGTGCTGGAACCAGCAGCCCCGCTAGACGGGCGTCTACTGGGTTTTCTGGCATGGGAGCCGGGCAGATGAGCTGCTCGGCCTTCTTCATCCAGTCCTGTCGAAGGAAAAGGGAGATTGAAACCCGCTTAGGGTCAAACTATTAACAACAAGTGTATCATAAAGGGGTAGAATCACTTACCTCGTCAGCTGGACGCTGCGAGTGAAATCCGCGATCTTCAGTCGCGGATGCGGGAGCTTCGGCGCCCTTAAACAGCACCCTCCAGGCGCCTTCGTACGTCATGTCGAAGAGCCCGCTCAACGCCTGGTGCTATGCCGGATTGAACTCCCACAGGTTGAATGCCCGTTCTTGGCATGGGAGAATCCGGCGGACGAGCATGACTTGGACCACATTAACAAGCCTTAGCTTCTTGTTCACCAGCTTCTGGATACAGGCTTGGAGTCCCGTCAGCTCCTCCGAACTACCCCATAGCAAGCCCTTCTCTTTCCAGGAGGTGAGCTGCATAGGGACACCAGATCTGAACTCGGGGGTCGCCGCCCGCGTAGGGTCGCGCGGCTCGGTGATGTAGAACCACCCCGATTGCCACCCCTTGACGGACTCCACGAAGGCCCCTTCGAACCACAGGACATTGGGCATCTTGCCCAACATAGCGCCTCCGCACTCCGCCTGCGTGCCCTTCACTACCTTCAGCTTGACATTGAAGGTCTTGAGCCACAAGCCGAAGTGGGGCTGGATGCACAGGAAGGCCTCGCACACGACGGTAAACACCGAGATGTTGAGGATGAAGTTCGGCGCCAGATCATGGAAATCCAGGCCGTAGTAGAACATGAGCCCCCGGACAAAGGGGTGAAGTGGAAAGCCCAGTCCGCGAAGGAAGTGGGGAAGGAATACGACCCTCTCATGGGGCCTGGGGGTGGGGATGAGCTGCCCCTTGTCGGGCAGCCGGTGTGCGATGTCGCTGGAGAGGTATCCGGCGCCGCACAGCTTTTCGATGTGCTCCTCCTTAACGGTGGAGGCCAACCACTTGCCTCCCACTCCGGACATGACTGGAGAAGGTTGAGGCGAGATGTGCGAACTTGGGCGCTGGAGCTCGAGTGCGCGGAGATGGATAAGCAAAGGAGGAAGAAGGCGTAGGTGAAAAGGCGGATCCTTATCCCCTTATATATGGGCGGACGAAAACTATGCGTCCCCACCGGCCTGGTAAAACTCGCTTATCTCCCAAGCGCCACCATCAATGGCGCGGTTGGGTTACCCACGTCCGTATTGATGAGAATCCCGGAATAAGGGGAACACGATCTTTTCTTCGACAAGACGTGCCAAGGAAACCGCTTCGCTAAACGCGCTGAGGCGGTATAATGAAAAACGATTCAAGTAAAGGCTTGGTAGTGGTGTGACATCATGCTGCAAAATACGTCAGCAGATTGAACTTGTGTATATTTTATTCTCTCCATGGTGGAATGTGGAATTTATTTTGCAGAGCCGGACACTATCCTGGTGTTCACAATCTTCAATGGATTATTCGGAGGAGGAACCCGCCTTGCAATGCCGAACATTATGCGCGCCGGACTCATCGTCATTGAAGCCAGGTTCAGGGGCTACTGAGGGAGTCCTGGACTAGGGGGTATCCGGACAGCCGGACTATCATCGTCCGCCGGACTCCAAGACTATGAAGATACAAGATTGAAGACTCCGTCCCGTGTCCGGATGGGACTTTCCTTGGCGTGGAAGGCAAGCTTGGCGATACGGATATGTAGATCTCCTACCATTGTAACCGACTCTATGTAACCCTAGCCCTCTCCGGTGTCTATATAAACCGGAGGGCTTTAGTCCGTAGGACACAACAACCATTACAACAATCATACCATAGGCTAGCTTCTAGGGTTTAGCCTCCTTGATCTCGTGGTAGATCCACTCTTGTACTACCCATATCATCAATATCAATCAAGCAGGAGTAGGGTTTTACCTCCATCGAGAGGGCCCGAACCTTGGTAAAAACATCATGTCCCTTGTCTCCGGTTACCATCCGCCTAGACGCACAGTTCAGGACCCCCTACCCGAGATCCGCCGGTTTTGACACCGACAATGATGGCCCCCGGCAGCGTTCCGGCGCCACCGGAAGCAAGGGGGAGAGAGCCCCCCTTCTTCTTCTTCTTCCTTGACCTCCTCCCTAGATGGGAGAAGGGTTTCCCCTCTGGTCCTTGGCTCCCATGGCTTGGGAGGGGCGAGAGACCCTCCAAGATTGGATCTATCTCTCTGTTTCTGCGTTCTCAGATTCTACCCCTTCACCATTTCTTAAATATCCGGAGATCCGTAACTCCGATTGGGGTGAATCTTTCGCCTAGATTTTCTCGTAAAATTAGCTTTCTTGCGGCTAAAGAAGAGCGTCAACCGCCTTACGGGTGTTCCACGAGAGTCTAGGGCGCGCCCAGGGGGAGGGCGCACCCCCTGTCTCGTGGCCACCCCGGACATCGTTTCGCGTTGATTCTTCCTCCGGAAAATCCCAAATATTCCAAAATAATTCTCCATCCGTTTTTATCCCGTTTGGATTCTGTTTGATATTGGGTTTCTGCGAAACATAAAACTTGCAACAGACAGGAACTGACACTGGGCACTGGATCAATATGTTAGTCCCAAATAATAGTATAAAAAGTTGCCAAAAGTATATAAAAGTTGTATAATATTGGCATGGAACAATAAAAAATTATAGATACGACGAAGACGTATCAGCATCCCCAAGCTTAATTCCTGCTCGTCCTCGAGTAGGTAAATGATAAGAAAAAAGATAATTTTTGATGTGGAATGCTACCTAGCATAATCTTGATCATATGTCTAATCATGGCATGAATATTAAGACACGAGTGATTCAAAGCAATAGTCTATCATTTGACATAAAAACAATAATACTTCGAGTGTACCAATTAAGCAATCATGTCTTTTCAAAACAACATGGCCAAAGACAGTTATCCCTACAAAATCATATAGTCTGGCTGTTGCTCTATCTTCATCACACAAAGTATTTAATCATGCACAACCCCGATGACAAGCCAAGCAATTGTTTGATACTTTAGTAATCTCAAACTTTTTCAACTTTCACGCAATACATGAGCGTGAGCCATGGATATAGCACTATAGGTGGAATAGAAAATGATGGTGGGGGTTATGTGGAGAAGACAAAAAGGGAGAAGGTCTCACATCGACACGGCTAATCAACGGGCTATGGAGATGCCCATCAATTGATGTCAATGCGAGGAGTAGGGATCGCCATGCAACGGATGCACTAGAGCTATAAGTGTATGAAAGCTCAAACTGAAAACTAAGTGGGTGTGCATCCAACTTGCTTGCTCATGAAGACCTCGGGCATTTGAGGAAGCCCATCATCGGAATATACAAGCCAAGTTCTATAATGAAAATTCCCACTAGTATATGAAAGTGAAAGCATATGAGACTCTCTCTATGAAGAACGTGGTGCTATTTGAAGCACAAGTGTGGTAAAAGGATAGTAACATTGACCCTTCTCTCATTTTCTCTATTTTTCTCTTTTTTTATTTTTTTATTTTTATTATTATTATTATTTTGGTGGGCTTCTTTGGCCTCTTTTTTTATTTGAGCTTCTTTGGCCTCTTTTATTTTTCATAAAGTCCGGAGTGTCATCCCGACTTGTGGGGTAATCATAGTCTCCATCATCCTTTCCTCACTGGGGCAATGCTCTAATAATGATGATCATCACACTTTTATTTACTTACAACTCAATATCTAGGACAAATATATGACTCTTTATGAATGCCTCCGGCGGTGTACCGGGATGTGCAATGATCTAGCGTAGCAATGAAATCAAAAAACGGACAAGCCATGAAAACATCATGCTAGCTATCTTACGATCATGCAAATCAATATGACAATGAAAAGGTCAAGTCATGTATATGATGATGATGAAAGTTGCATGGCAATATATCTCGGAATGGCTATGGAAATGCCATGATAGGTAGGTGTGGTGGCTGTTTTGAGGAAGATATAAGGAGGCTTATGTGTGACAGAGCGTATCTTATCACGGGGTTTGGATGCACCGGCGAAGTTTGCACCAACTCTCAAGGTGAGAAAGGGCAATGCATGGTACTGAAGAGGATAGCAATGATGGAAGGGTGAGAGTGTGTATAATCCATGGACTCAACATTAGTCATAAAGAACTCATATACTTATTGCAAAAGTCTACAAGCCATTCAAAACAAAGTACTACGCGCATGCTCCTAGGGGGATAGATTGGTAGGAAAAGACCATCGCTCGTCCCTGACCGCCACTCATAAGGAAGACAATCAATAAATAAAATTATGCTCCAACTTCATCACAAAGTGGTTCACCATACGTGCATGCTATGGGAATCACAAACCTCAACACAAGTATTTCTACTAATCCACAACCACCCATTAGCATGGATCTAATATCACCACCTTTACATCGCAAAATTATTGCAAGAAATCAAACATATCATATTCAGTGATCTACAAGTTTATGTAGGATTTTATGACTAACCATGTGAATGACCAATTCCTGTCATCTCTCTAAATAGATATAAGTGAAGCAAGATAGTTTAATTCTTTCTACAAAAGATATGCCCATGCTCTAACAAATATAAGTGAAGCAAAAGAGCATTCTACAAATGGCGGTTTTCTATGTAAAGGGAAACATGCAATCCAAACTTCTGTAACATCCCAAAATTCCAATTTGGAATGTTATACATAGATCATCAATTGCATATCATATTTTTATTGCATTGGTTTCGATCCTAGAAATCCTACGCAGCTCAAGGACCCACGGAGAGAGTTGGGGATTTCATATTTGAGTTTTCTCAAATTTTGAAAGTAGGATCATTTGATTTTATTTATTTTATCTTCAATTATTTAAAATATATAAATATTAGAGAGGGAATAAAATGACTTTCCCAAAATAAAGAAATATTGAAGATTCAATAAAAAAATTGAATAAGATTTTATTTTCGATTTTTCTGTCTATTTTATTTAAATTTAGGAAAAATGCGTGTTTTCCAAAATTGCATTTACGACCAAATAAATGTTCATCTAAACTGGCTTGATTTTAGAAGCCGGGGAAAATTTATTTCGGGATTTTTGGAGTCCGTTTAGTATTTCTTTCGTTTGATTTTCTGTGCGAAAAATATTTTAAAAAAAACTGGAACCGACTCCGGGCCGTACCCGAGCGGGACTCCGCCCGAGGCAGCCTTTAAATAGCGCCCGCCCGAGCCGCCCCAGCCCAACAACGCCGCCGCCAGCCCACCCGCGCCCCGAAACCCTAACCCTAGCCGGCCCGATCCGCCGCCGTCGCGCCC
>NC_057810.1:424842209-424885526 GCF_018294505.1 Triticum aestivum
GCGCCGCCGCCAGCCGCCGCTGCCCGATCTGCCGCCGCCGCCCGACGCCGCCGCCTCGCCGGAACCGCCGTCCGCCGCCGTCGTCGACCCGCTGCCGAGGTGCCTTGTTTTCCGCGCCGCCATTTTTTTAGAAATACCGCTCGGTTTTTCCGTCGGTTTTTCGTCGTTTTTTTAGTTTCCGTTTTTTTATTTAGATCGATTTTTTCGGTTTAGGATAATTAGCGAGCATTCACTCGTTCTTTTGTTTTAACGAACGCATTCATCGTTTAGATCGAGATAACGAACGTTCGTTCGTTAATCTGTTCGTCGTTTTTCTTTTTCTCGGAGTTATTCCGCAATTTTTCTGATCGTGACTTTTGATCCGATTTTCGTTTTAGTATAACTCTCGCTCGTTTATCGGAATCAGGCTATTCAAGCGCCTAGAGTTTCGTCTCGAAACCCTCTTTCCGAATAATCTACCCATATCAGTTTTTGCTTCTGTAAAATTTGACTTAGGTCCAGATTAGTAAATGAAGCTTGTTTCTTTCGCCGTTTGAGTTTTGTTTCTTCGATCGATTTGATTCTTTTTGCAAACCGGAGTTCTTAAGATGAACTTTCTGGTTAGACCTCTTATTTGATTTTTACCCGTGCATTAGATGAGTACTTATTGTATGCTTGTTTTTTTGTTTGCTTGCGATAGAGTACCCGGATTGCGCCGCTTGCTACTTCGAATCCCTAGGTTACGCGGATCATCAGCAAGGCAAGTAACACTTTGATCATACCTCCTTATTACCTAGTTTTTATGCATTAGTTTCAAACCTCAAACAATTGCATGATTAGGATCTGATTTAAATTGTGGGTTTTGGGAAATAGATTGAGGTAGTACCTATTACCTGTTTTATCATCAAACCCTTGGGAGTTACTTCTACGATTGCTTATTATGCCATGCTATGCTCGTAGACGTGGATTGGGTTTGAGTGAATATCCATGACAGATGTGAGATTGTTAATTAATGGTTTATTTAAGGTGGCAACATTAATACACAACTGGGTGGATTGAGGTACCTGGTTATTCCATAATTGCCTGTCTAAGCACCTGGGTAGACCAGGATTGCCTGTTTTTTATGGACCGCCACCCAAGCTCAAAGGGATCATAAGATTATTCATGCTAGAAACTTCCGTGTGCAGCCACATGCTATTATGGGCTCTAGCATAGTTGACTAAGTCGTGCGAACTCTTACAGTGGTAGACTAGCAGATGTAGGGGATGTAGGTTGGTACGGTCTACCCATCGTAAGGTGCTAGCGCTTCTGAAAGACTATGTCTCGGTCATCCGTTTCTCAAACAACATGTAGTGCGAGAATCCCAACGGAGGAGATCGAGTCATGTGGGGAAAAGTGCGCAACCTCTGCAGAGTGTATAAACTAATCATGATTAGCCGTGTCCACGGTTATGGACATCTTGAGTATCTAGTACTTGGATTTTCATGTGAATCTCATCATGTTACTTTAATTAATATTGTTGGGTTTGTTAATGATGATTCTTAACTGGGATTGAGGATGCTGTCAACCATTCTCAATGTTTAACAACCACCATGATAGTTAAATAAATTTATTCCTTTGCAGTAGGGAAAAACTGGCTTTATGCAAAATTGTAACCATAGAGCTATCCACCAAGCCATATATGCATGTGGTATAGCTTTACTATTTTCATTATTCTCTATGTGTTACTTTGCCAGCATATTCCATGTGCTGACCCGTTTTCGGGCTGCAACGTTAATGTTGCAGACTTTTCAGACGACAAGTAAGATGCTTTAGGATCGTGGTTCTATACTCAGTGATGCCGTTGGAGTTGATGGACTCACTTATCTTCCAAGCCTTCCGTTGTTATCGTTATTAGATGGCCTTAAGCCATATTTATTGTAATAAGTTCTCTTTGGAGACACTCGGTGTAATAAGTGTGTGATTGCTACTCTGTGATAAATCCTTCAAGTACTATGCGTGTCAGCATTACTGATCCAGGGATGACACTGAAGCATCGAGATCAGACTGTTTGAGGTCTGGTCGCTACAACTTCAAATGATCTAAGTGAAGCACATGAAGCGTTCTATAAAGCCTTACTCAAAAGATTTAAGTGAATTGCAATGAGCATTCTATAAATAAACCAAGGACTATCTCATACTAGCATGGTGCATAAAAGAAAAGTGAAAACTAAATGCAAAAGACGCTCCAAGACTAGCACATAATGCACGAATGAAACAAATTCGAAAACATACCGATACTTGTTGAAGAAAGAGGGGATGCCTTCCGGGGCATCCCCAAGCTTAGACGCTTGAGTCTCCTTGAATATTTACTTGGGTTGCCTCGGGAATCCCCAATCTTGAGCTCTTGCCTCTCTTCCTTTTCCTCATATCGAGACATCCTCGATTAGACACTACATCCACACAAAACTTCAACAGAAAACTCGGTAAGATCCGTTAGTATAATAAAGCAAATCACCACTCTAAGTACTGTTGAAAACCAATTCATATTTTGTTTTTTCATTGTGTCTACTGTGATATAGCTTTTCCATGGCTTAATCCACTGATATAAATTGAAGTTTCATCAAAACAAGCAAACTATGCATCAAAAATAGAATCTGTCAAAAACAGAACAGTCTATAGCAATCTGAACATCCACCATACTTCTGTTACCCCAAAAATTATACCAAAATTAGGAAAAATAAACAAGTTGTATAGAAAGACAGTTCAAAAGGAATCCAAACCAATTGACGTTCCAGTTAAAAATGTAAAATCGCGCACTACAGCCAAAGTTTCTGTCCTACACCGTACAAACCAACAAGCATTGTAAACATCCTAAAGGCAAACCTTGGCACATTTTTTTATAATACAATGTAATTGTACAAGGGGATACTTATTTTTGTTGAGAATTTTCTGTAATCAAGATTCACAAAGTTTCTGTGAGCATTAACAAAGTTCAAGGAGCTCTCCCACTTCAACAATGCTTGTCTTTCTCACTTTCACTTTCCTTTTTTGAAAAGTTTTGGGTTCCCCTCTTTATTTTTTTGTTTTTAAACTATATGAAAGCACTCAACAGAAATAAATGACTCTCTAAAACTTCCGGGTTGTCTCCCTGGCAGCGCTTTCTTTAAATCCATTAAGCTAGGCATATAGTGCTCAAGTAATGAATCCACCCGGATCCCAAGGTATATCAAAGCCAATTTTAATTAACAATGATTTGTAAATTAGTAGTGAGCACAAAGTAACATATATCAAACAATGACGAAGTCTAACTCTCTTCCTATGCATCGGCATGTCATAAAAGAACAATTCATGCACACATAGTAAAGGCCAATGCATAGTGTAAGCAGTTTCTTGCAATTTCATAGTATGGGAAACATAGAGAGGTGGAGATATAGTTCCTCTCTCACTATAATTGCAAGTAGGAGCAGCAAGAACATGCATATTATATTCATCAAAATCATCATGTGCAATGGTAAAAGGCAACCCATCAATATAATCCTTAATAATCACAAACTTCTCCGATATAGTGTAGTAGCGAGAATTCAAAAAGATAATAGGACTATCATGCGTGGGTGCAAGAGCAACAATTTCATGTTTAACATAAGGAAGTATAGCAAGTTCATCTCCATAAGCATAATTCATATTGGCATCTTGGCCACAAGCATAGCAAGCATCATCAAAAAGGGATATTTCAAGCAAATTCAAGGGATCATAGCAATCATCATAGCAATCATCCTTTGGTAAGCACGAAGGGGAATTAAACAATGTATGAGTTGAAGAGTTACTCTCATTAGAAGGTGGGCACGGGTGATCAATTCGCTCTTCCTCCTTTTGTTCTTCACTCTGCTCACAGTTTCATCAATTTCTTCTTCCATAGCTTCCTGCAAAATATTAGTCTCTTCTTGGACAGCGGAGAATTTCTCAATATATGGTTTAACATAGGCATTGGAAGCATAATTATCATAACAATATTGAAATATGGCAAAATTATCAGATTTGTAGAGAGTAGCATCATACTTTTCAATCAAAGAGGCAATCTCATAAGCACCTTTGAAAGCAACAAATTCTTCAATTTGTTGAACATCATAGTAATTGTAAACACCCTTAGCATACAAAGATACGATTCCATTATCACTAAACAAGCATTGATAGGGTAGGTGTTTCTTAGGGTCTTCAGAACAACAAGTAAACTCATATATTTCACATAAATTCCAAGCATAGCATTGCAAATGTTGAATTTGATCCCATAATAATTTCCCTTTTTCAGATATACGGTGCCGCACAAAACAAGCATGCTCATCTAAAGATTTGCCCTCAACTAAACTAGTGGTGGTTCCAGCACGAGCACAAAGGGATCGAAGATGATCCAAGTAAAAAGCTTCAGGTGTGTGATAGATATTGAGTGGTTCTTCAACCACTGGTTCAGTAGGTACAACTAATATTTTGGTATTTTGCGTTTCCTACCCATAACTAAAGATAGAAAACAACTTAGAATAGCAAATAAAAATTACTTAGTGATAAAGCAAACAAGCACACACGAGAATATTCATCCCACGCTATGACTCCCCGGCAACGGCGCCAGAAAAAGGTCTTGATGACCCACAAGTATACGGGATAGTTGTAGCCTCTTTCGATAAGTAAGAGTGTCGAACCCAACGAGGAGCTAAAGGTAGAACAAATACTCTCTCAAGTCCTATCGGCCACTGATACGACTCTACGCACGCTTGACGTTCGCTTTACCTAGAACAAGTATGAAACTAGAAGTACTTTGTAGGTGTGATAGGATAGGTTTGCAAGATAATAAAGAACACGTAAATAAAAAGTAGGGGCTGTTTAGATAAAGATGCAACAAAGTAAATATAGCGAGTGTGGAAAAGTGGTGGTAGGAGTTGTGAAATTGTCCCTAAGCAATTGACTACGTTACTAGACCGGTAATCACTATTGCAATTCTATTTGAGGGAGAGGAATAAGCTAACATACTTTCTCTACTTGGATCAAATGCACTTATGATTGGAACTCTAGCAAGCATCCGCAACTACTAAAGATTCATTAAGGTAAAACCCAACCATAGCATTAAAGCATCAAGTCCCCTTTATCCCATACGCAACAATCCCCTTACTTGGCTTTGTGTTTCAGTCACTCACTCAACCCACTATAAGCGAATCATGAACGCATTGCAACACCCTACAACGGGAATCCCTCATGCTTGCGCGACACGGAGGGCACCATAGGATAGCACCAATAATATAACATGCAACTCAAACTAATCATAGCAATCCATCAACCACCGATAGGACAACGAAAATCTACTCAGACATCATAGGATGGCAACACATCATTGGATAATAATATGAAGCATAAAGCACCATGTTCAAGTAGAGGATACAGCGGGTTGCGGGAGAGTGGACCGCTGAATATAGATGGGGGAAGGTGATGGAGATGTTGGTGAAGATGACGGTGGTGTTGGTGGAGATAGCGGTGATGATGATGGCCCCCGGCAGCATTCCGGCGCCACCGGAAGCAAGGAGGAGAGAGCCCCCTTCTTCTTCTTCTTCTTCTTCCTTGACATCCTCCCTAGATGGGAGAAGGGTTTCCCCTCTGGTCCTTGGCTCCCATGGCTTGGGAGGGGCAAGAGCCCCTCCGAGATTGGATCTATCTCTCTGTTTCTGCGTTCTCAGATTCTACCCCTTCACCGTTTCTTAAATATCCGGAGATCCGTAACTCCGATTGGGTTTAATCTTTCGCCCAAATTTTTCTCGTAAAATTAGCTTTCTTGCGGCAAAAGAAGAGCGTCAACCGCCTTACGGGTGGCCCACGAGAGTCCAGGGCGCGCCCAGGGGGAGGGCGCGCCCCCCTGTCTCGTGGCCACCCCGGACATCGTTTCACGTTGATTCTTCCTCCGGAAAATCCCAAATATTCCAAAATAATTCTCCGTCCATTTTTATCCCGTTTGGATTCCGTTTGATATTGGGTTTTTGCGAAACATAAAACATGCAACAGACAGGAACTGGCACTGGGCACTGGATCAATATGTTAGTCCCAAAAAATAGTATAAAAAGTTGGCAAAAGTATATAAAAGTTGAATAATATTGGCATGAAACAATCAAAAATTATAGATACGACGGAGACGTATCAGTATGTACTAGTAGCTACGTGTTCAACCTTTCTCTCGCGTGTTCTTGATTTGGCATGATCTTGATGTACCATGAGCTTTTTAATATAGTGGAAACATATGGTTTTCTTCCCTCTCTATCTTTGTTGTGATGAATTGAGTCTTGCTCTTTGAGGTTTTGGTATGTTGGATTGAATATTGGATTTGAGATCACTTGATGTTTGTCTTGCATGTGGATACCCATGGTGACAATGGGGTATTCTACTGAGTCACTTGATATATGTTTTGGTAATCAACTTGCGGATTCATGTGGTGACATTGGGGTAATCTAGGCACATAGTTTGACACACATTTTTGTCCTACATTCTCTGGTAGAAACTTTGGAGTGATTCTTTGTTGCGTGTTGAGGAGTTGTTATATGATTCAATTATGTTAGTGTTGTTGAGAGATTGCACTAGTAAAATTATGAACCCTAGGCTTTCTATTCAAGCATTGATATACCATTTTACTCGTTGTTTTCTACTTGTTACCTTGCTATTTTTATTATTTTAGATTACAAAAACCTATATCTACTATCAATACTACACTTGTATCACCATCTCTTTGCTGAAATAGTGCACCTATACAATTTACCATTGTATTGGGTATGATGGGGACACAAGAGATTTCTTGTATTTGGTTACAAGGTTTTTTGAGAGAGACCATCTTCATCCTACACCTCCAGGGATTGATAAATCTTAGGTCATCCACTTGAGGGAAATTGCTGCTGTCCTAGAAAACTCTCCGCTTGGAGGCCCAATAGAGTCTACAAGAATAAGTTGTGTGGTAAACATCAAACAATCATCCCAAGAATTTATATTGCCTCTAGGTAAATCTAGAAGACATTCATTTGCTTTTCCTCTCAAAGAGAAAGGAAATAGTCGCAACTTCAAAACGTTTGGATCATAATCTCTAATGCATGTCATGTTGCACAATTCAGTAAAATTATGCAAGTGCATACCGGCATCTTCCGAAGCATAGCCTCCAAATTGGTCTTGTTGAACCATGGAAACTAAGTTCAATTTGATTTCATATTCAGCGGCTGCAACCTCGGGTTGTGTTATGGGTTCACGCATAAAGTTATTGCTGGGAGTAGCAAAACTTCGAAGATTACGAGTGTCACGACCCAGTCCCTCATAGGGGCCCAGAATCTCTATGCTTTCTATGTCAGTCCCTAGATCAATAGCTGACACGCACAGTCGGCATTGAAATACCAAGAATACATCAAAGGTCATAGTATTACATCATAGATCTAGTGTTTTAGAATATACACTTGCTTAGCTCATGGGCTAGCTTACAAAACAATCATGCAGGAGAGATAATATTCTAGTCTTGCGGTGTCCATCAACTCACATGCAAGAGTTGAGTATAGCATCGTAATCCTATTTTGTACCTCTATATGGTAAACCTGCAACATGATACGTTGCAGCCACTAGGGTCAATACATTGAATGTATTGCGCGAACACAAATTATTGTAAATCTATTCACCTACATGCACTTTGGCTGGTGGGGTTCAAGGCTCTTTGAAGAAAAATTTCTTTGCCCTATTATTTATATAGCGGTCTACTCTAATAGCAATACGACACTCCCGGTAAAGCCCTAGTCGTAGTCTATAGACACTCCCGGTAAAGCCCCGGTTGTAAACTGATGCAATTTGAGCGCGTGGGTTCCCCGGTAAAGCCCTGGTTGCTCCAAGCCTTTCTTCAAGAGTTCCTGTTAAAGCCCCAGTCCTCTTAGATCATATCCACAACTCCCCATTGGTTCAACCCACTGTTCAAGATATCTTCCATAAATCAGCCGATTTATCGCTTACCGGTGTCTGATCGATAAGATAAATTGGCCAATAAATCAACCAATATGGTGATAAATCGGCCGATATGCCGATAAATTGGCCTATTTACCCCTTATCATGGGTCGACCGATAAGTTCCCGATAAGCGATATCCCCAACATTGGTTCAACCTATTGATTTTAATTAAGAAGAGGTGATGAGATCAAGCTGACAGCTCTCAGATGAGTTGCTCAAAGTTGTCCATAACCAAGGACACAGCTAATCATCATCAGTTTTGAACACTCTGCAGTGGTTTGTGTACTTTACTTATGATTCCTGATCATGCCCTTGAGCCATTAAACTTTGCGAAGTAGCTAGGTAGACCAAGACGAGGCTTTTGGGAAGCAGTGGTCTCTCAGAAAAGGCAGACCTACTCCGACTGATGTGCCCATCTCTGTCGTAGCAAAAATTGATCAAATTACAAATTGTAATATTTTGATGATGGGTACAATGGCACTTAAAATACTTTCACAGGAACCAAAGCCTGAAGAATTCAAGCTTTCGTATGCCAAGATGGATAATTGTTGGTGCTATTTTGGTCTAGGTCACATGAGGATGTGTTTATGTGCAGAAGCCGTTATAAATCCAAGGTGATATGGTACAGTTAAAGTTTATTTTGGATCCTAGTGATCAAGGTGGACGGATAGTTGATTAGTAAATCCTTGGTTGTTAGGTAAAGGAATTTTTCCTTAGGCGTGAGATTTAGAGGTTCCGTAGTAGTACTAGGAGTCCTATTTGGTTTATGGTTAGGAGAGAGAGTTTGTATCAGTTTTGCTTTGCTCGTGGGTCTGTCTGATCAAGTCTGTGATGATATATAAAAGGCTGGCTACGGCTGATGTAAGGGTCGAGTTTTGTTTCGTCATGAGTTCAGTAATAGTCAGAAAATGTCCCATGTTGAGGGACACCAAATATCATGTTTGCTTTTGATGATCCCTGATGGATTTTGTCGTTGTTACGGGTGGAGTTGATTTCGTTTACTCGACGCCGGTTTTTTATATTACGGTCTTGTATCTTTACTCGACCAGAATTTCTTGTTGCTACTATTAGTACCGTGAAAGATCGGGCTGACAAACGACTCGCCATCTAGTTGAGTCTCCACAAGTTTTTAGCATCTTCAGATTTTTCACTGGAAGTGTCAGAAACTGCCTCTTCATCACTAATGGATGCATAGCCATCTCTTGTGAGCAACACTATTTTCTCATTAGGACATTCCTACTTCATATGTCCCCTTCCTCCCTGACAATGGTGGGAGAAAAGGGCCTTGATATTTCCTTTTTGTGATCCAGACATGGAATAAAAAGCACCCAAACCTATGTCCCAGAGGTGACCCTGGGTTATCGAACCCACGAGAGGAAGGTCCCCTAGAAGCTAGGGTCTCTAACAAGCTTTTGTTAAAGAAACAATTACTGCATTTGACCGGATCGAAATCAACAACTTTGATTTGAACACTTATAATAAAAAGAGGTACGAGTATGAGTTCTTAACGCTTACAACAGTGTATTTGTGTTGGGACCAGATATGATCTTAATTTGTGCGCTGGAAGTCACCCATCGATATGTGCTTATTACATACTATGGTGGGGGATGTGTCCAAATACCATCTTCATCGGCACAAGTCCTGCATCAAGAATAACTTGTCCAACCAAAGCCCTATCCGTTGCGTGGGGTTGCCTTGATAATTAAGATTATAATAATCAGACTAGAGCTTTGGGCGTTAATGATTACACCTCATGAATCCCTAGAGATTGGATTCGTGTTACCATACTAAACCCTTCTATCACTGGTGTTCCAAATAACACTTCATCCTTGCCCTGCCCTTAGCCTCTCCGTGCGCCGCTCCCCGTGATCCTGGGTACGCGCTAGGATGAAGAACGCAGATGAGACAAGATACATCTACGGAACAATTTTATTTCACACATACGGGACGTTAATTCAAAGCACTTCCATTGATCCCCACAACAAATATAAAGGGTTGCAAGGCTCTCGCCTCAACCCATACCTTACCGAAAAACTCACACAGGGAGGTCAGACCGCATGAAGGACACATTGAAGAACACATATGAAGATTGATCAATTGATAATATTTCTTACAATGGATGTCGTGTGCGATGCATAATTACAAGTATGATCTAGTGGAAGTTGAACTATGATGGTGATGGTGGCTATGGAGATTGAAATGGTGGAGGCTAGGGTTGATGGAGAGGGATGAACTATTCTAGCTTCACTTGTGGACGTTCTATTCACATTTCGGCCTCAATCCCTTTATTAAAGTTGTCCACGTGAACAAGGAGCCTCGATTTTGATGACATACGACCGCTCATGGAATGCCGTCTGTTGCACTGTTTCTTTTGGTGCGCCTCCTCTTGATTTCTTCTATCTCCTCCTTCACTTCTTTCCATATTCTCATTTGATTTTGTCCATATTTAGCCCATTTCCTATGGAAACACATCAAAGAGAGGATTTGTGGAATCCTTTGCATTCATTAGTCATTAGTGGCAATATTGGAGCGAATATCTCTATTTAACTGAAATATCTCGGTTTAAACAAAGGGTAAATGAGTGTAAAAATATCTGTCATCAATTTCTCTCTATGTTGCTCAAGGACGATCAAGTTTAAGCTTGGGGGCTGATGAGTGATACTTTTACACTCCTCTACACTTTCTTTACACTGAGATATTCACTCTGACATTGCCACTAATGACTAATGTTGCATAGGATTCCACAAATCCTCTCTTTATTGTGTTTCCACGAGAAATGGGCTAAATATGGACGAAATCAAGTGAGAACATGGAAAGGAGTGACAGAGGAAATCTGGAGCAAAAGATGTGTTTCATATGATTGGGACTGCTCGTATGGGTGGTCGCACGGCATGGAAACCGAGGCCTCTCGTCCACCTAAACAACTTTTATAAAGGGATCGAGGCCGAAATGTCAATAGAACAGCCGTGAGCAAATCCAGAACAGAGTCATCCCCATCCATCTCCATCAACCCTAGCCACCACCATGTCCATCTCCATAGCTACCATCACCACCATAGTTCTTCTTCCACTAGATCATACTCATAATCATGCATCGCACATGGCAATCATTATAAGACATATTATCAACCTATATATCTTCATGATATGTTCTACAATGTGTTCTTCGTGTGATCTGATCTCCATGTGTGAGTAGTTTGGTAAGCTATGGGTTGAGGCAATAGCCTTGCAACCCTATGTATTTGTTATGGGGATTAACGGAAGGGCTTTGAATTAATGTCCCCTATGTGTGAAATAAAATTGTTCCATAGATGTCTCTTGTATCATCTTTGTTCTTCATCCCTGCAGGCACCCAAGATCATGGAGAGTGAGCCATGGAGAGGCTAAGGGTAGGGAGACCGTGAAATGTTATTCTGAACACCAGTGGCAGAAAGGTTTGGTATAGTAACACGGATCCCATCTCTCGGGATTCAAGAGGTGTAGTCACTAAATGCCCAAAGCTCTTGTCTAATTATTGCAATCTTAATTACCAAGGCAACACCCCGCACGACGGATGCTACTTCTTGAGCTTCCGTTGGTTTTTCCCTTGAAGAGCAAAGGGTGATGCCGCAAAGTAGAGATAAGTATTTCCCTCAGTTAAGAACTAAGGTATCAATCCAGTAGGAGGAACGCACAACTCTACAATGATAGCACCTACACAAACAAACAAATACTTGCACCCAATGAGATAAAGGGGTTGTCAATCCCTTCACGGTTACTTGCAAGGATGGGATCTGATAGAGATTAGTATTAAAGATAAATAAAAGTGCAAAATAAAGTAAAGATAAATAAATTGCAGCAAGTTATTTTTTGATTTTTGGTTTTATAGATCTGAAAATAATATGATAAAAATAGACTCGGGAGCCATAGTTTTCACTAGAGGCTTCTCTCTTGAAAGAAAACATACGGTGGGTAAACAAATTACAGTTGAGCAATTGAAAGAAAAGCGCATAGTTATGAAAATATCTAAGGCAATGATCATGAATATAGGCATCACGTCCGTGACAAGTAGACTGAAACGATTCTGCATCTACTACTATTACTCCACACATCGACCGCTATCCAGCATGCATCTAGTGTATTAAGTTGACAAGAAAGGAGTAACGCCTTAAGCAAGATGACATGATGTAGAGGGATAGATACAATCAATATGAAATAAACCCCATCTTTTTATCCTTAATGGCAATAATACAAATATGTGCCTCGCTACCCCTTCTGTCACTGGGTAAGGACACCTCAAGATTGAACCCAAAACAAAGCCCCTCACCCATTGCAAGAAAAATCAATCTAGTTGCCAAACCAAATCAATAGATCAGAGAGAAATACAAAGCTATCTTAATCATGCATAAAAGAGTTCAGAGAAGACTCAAATAATATTCATAGATAATCTGATCATAAATCCACAATTCATCGAATCTCAACAAATGCACCGCAAAAGAAGGTTACATCGAATAGATCTCCAAGAACATCCAGGAGAACATTGTATTGAAGATCAAAGAAGAAGCCATCTAGCTACTAGCTATGAACCTGTAGGTCTGTAGTAAACTACTCACACATCATCAGAAGGGCAACAATGTTGATTTAGATGCCCTCCGTGATCGAATCAAGCATCCGTAAGCTTAATTCTTGCTCGTCCTCGAGTAGGTAAATGATAAAAACAAAAATATTGATGTGGAATGCTACCCAACATGTTTATCATGTAATCTTTCTTTATGTGGCATGAATATTTAGATCCATAAGATTCAAAACAAAAGTTTAATATTGACATAAAAGCAATAATACTTGAAGCATACTAATAAAGAAATCATGTCTTCTCAAAATATTATGGCTAAAGATAGTTATCCCTACAAAATCATATAATATTGGCATGCTCTATCTTCATCACACAAAGTATTTATCATGTACAACCCCGATGACAAGCCAAGCAATTGGTACATACTTTTAGCGTTCTTAATCTTTTTCAACTCTCACGCAATACATGAGCGTGAGCCATGGATATAGCACCCATAGGTGGAATAGAATATGATGGTGGAGGTTGATACCCACAAGTATAGGGGGTCAGTTGTAGCCTCTTTCGATAAGTAAGATTGTCGAACCCAATGAGGAGCTAAAGGTAGAATTTATATTCCCTTCAAGTTTTATTAACCACCGATACAACTCTACACACGCTTAATGTCGGGGTACACAAACAAGGGTGTATGTTTCCCCTGACTCGAGCACGGACAGTGAACTTCCGGCCCGACAGCACCAAGTGACCAAGACAAGGCCAAGTAGAAGAGATAGCTCTTTGAGAAATCAAAGGGCGGATCAAGAAGAGCAAGACAAGCCAAAGGAGCAAGATATCACTAAGGAAAAACCTCCCTTGCCGGGCAGGCGAGCCTGGTCGGGTTGAGGCCACTCCAAGAACAAGTCACAAGACCTCCCGGCAAGGGTTGCCGGGACGGTGGTGGCCTGCTTCCCCGCCAAGGCTCCACCGCTCCAACTCACAGCAATGCAAGTCACTTATCGGTGAGGTATCGAGCCCCCAAGTGATTAAGTGGCTGTCATTCGGCATGTGGCAACCATTTTTGAGGAAGATCACCCCTAAATGACACCCGTCCACAGGCGTGTCACGCAGGCAAGCAAAAAGGTGGCAGAATGGCACGGCAAGGCTTGTTGGGCTACATCCATAACATGACACTAAGAGATGCATTTAACGCGCCTTGTCCTGTCTGCAGTGTTAGGTATGATAGCACTGTGGCTATCTAATAACTAGATAATGACTGTTTTGCCATTGTGGTAACCCCATGACATATAAAAGGAGGGTTGTGGCAACCTTAGAAAGGATTCATACCCTTGTACACTCATACGCGCGTAGCTGCTCTCATCTCGAGGCAACCTTGCTGGGCTTGGGTGTCGTGGTCTCCACCACGGTCCTCTCATCAATCCACCAAAGCACGAGTAGGGTTTTACACATCACGGCGGCGCGAACCTGGGTAAAAACTGCCTGAGTCACCGCTGTCGTGCTGATCTATGGCCTCCTCTCTTTGTGCAACGCGCCCTTCTCCTTCCCGAACCACAAAGGGGCTGATGGCCCCATAGGTGACCATGTTGAACCAAGACATCTTTGGCGCGCCAGGTAGGGGGTAGCTCTTGTGCAAATCCGAGGTCATAAGCAGCGCGTCAATCTTCAACATTGTCTTCTTCATCAACGACTTCATCATCCATGGCGCCCAAGAAAGAGTGCGGCACGATAGTTCGAGAAGGAAGCAACATTGCTCCTCCACCCATTTCACCGGGTTCCCCTCACCCATCTCCGCCGCGGCTGCAGCAGCGGTGGAAGTAGTGGATGACGGCGACACGACGCCCCTAAACAGCTCAACAACATGGCCACCATGCGACCCCCGTTTGGGAAGTAGGGCAAGGTGATAAGGTACATGGTTTCTTCCTCCACCGCTTTCACTTATCAATGATTGAGCCACGCAGGGTTTTAGCGTCGTCAACATCGATAAGCCCATGTAAAACTTGGTCCAGCATTTACCCCGCCAAGGGGAAGTCCTGAGTAGAGCGTCGGTGCGAATCCTTTGGTTGACGCCCCGGCAAGCATGCTCTAGAAAGGCCCTCTGCATCACCGTGACTCTCGTGTCAGCCGCCGTAAGATCGTTGAAAGTGTAAGGGGAAGGGGAGAGAAACCGATCTTACTTACACCACATTTTGTCGCCCATGAGAGATCTGTGGTCCCTCCCGGCCCTTGCCGGGGATCCAAAAGCAACATACAAAGCGCCATCCTCCCAAGGCACATGGACGTGATAAACGACTGCGACCAAAGAAGGAGATAAGTGTAAACTAAAGCTAAGTTAACATGTCCATTGATTTTCTCTCAAGAGTTTGCATTTGCTTATCACTCGGATAAACATGGTACTCGTATGGGGAAATCTATCACGTGATGGCACCTTGCCGGATTTGTCTGTGCTCCCACTCTGTTTTGAGCCTGCTCATAGAGCGCGCGGCTGCGTCAAAGAGCCTAAGGAAAAACCTATTGGGGAGTGTCTTTGCCAGCTGAATGCTAAGGACCCGTTCCTCGCAGCAATCGTGGCAGCATGCTACTGGCGGGCAACCAAGACACACAAAAGGAAACCAACCATACGAACATCCATGGATAAAACACAAGAGCGATAACATGCACTTGAAGTTAATTAAACACCAGTTCAGTATGAGCAAAAGTAGTACGGGATCTAAACACAAGACATGCATAATGTTTTGTTACAAGACAACACGGCGACACAAATGATTTAGGTCCATGCTTGACGGCCTTATGAAGCCCTGGGGACGGAGAGGACCTTGTCGGCGAAGGGGGAAGTCTTCTCCTCGGTAGCAGAAACATCCGTGCCTGCCGGCAGCTTCCTGAAGCCATCGGCGAGGTTGTGGTCCGGGTGGCGGTAGGCGATGTTGCTCAGGACTATGAAGAGGGCGTTACGAGCAAGCTTCCGGGATTCGCTCGCAAAGCGAGAAAATCTTCCTTCCTCGCATGACTTCAGCCCTTCAATCAACTCGTTGAAGAAGAGCCCTAGCTTGACACTTGGGACTTCATGCCTGCCAATCGAGAAGACTGGTCCCTCCATTCCCATCTTTGCGATCTGGGCAGTGAGGTGCTCAGCAATGTCGACTAGGCTCTTGATCCAAAGATCGACCAACTCGGATTGGTTCGCTAGCTTTTCCTCTGCATCCTTTCGAAGGACTCTTGTGTTGCCCAAATCTTTCATCAGCTGCTTCTCGTGGACCCCGCTAGATTCGGTTGTGCTCTTTAGGGTACCAATCCTGGCCTTCATGTCCATGATGGTTCCATTGGCAGTCTCAAGGTCTTGGATCTTGGAACAGATCTGTGATTGCGCATCTTTCAGGAGAATCCCAACCTTCTGAGATTCCTCCTTCAGAGTTGCAACTTCCTTGGCACTCCCAGTGAGCTCCTCTATCAGTTTGGCCATCTGTTGGTCGAGGTCAGCTTTGGCAGTGGATGCAGCGGCGACGTCATGGGCAATCTTCTTTAGTTGAGTAGTGGAATCTGTAGAGAGCGCGTCAAGGGCCGCCTTGTGCTTGTCCTCCAGCTCCTTGGTGCGTTGTTGGACAAGGGCCTCCAGTTCCTCATCCTTGCCGCGAAGGTCAGCCTCGAGGTTCTCTTCCCGAGAGGAGATGTCCTTCTCCTTGGCGTACAAAAGCGTCGTGCGCTCCGCCAGGTAGGCCTCCCGGGCAGCAACATCCTCCTCCGCCATGGATATCGTCTCCTGTTGCTGCAGAAGGACTCAGAACTGCTCGCCATGCCACTCACGCAACTCGCTACCTGATATGTCTCCAACGCATCTATAATTTTTGATTGTTCCATGCTATTATATTATCTATTTTCGATGTTTTATATGCATTAATATGCTATTTTGTATGATTTCTGGGACTACCTATTAACCTAGAGCCCAGTGCCAATTTCTGTTTTTTCCTTATTTTAGAGCTTTGAAGAAAACGAATGCCAAACGGAGTCCAAACAGAATAAAACTTTTACGATGATTTTTCTTGGACCAGAAGACATCCAGAGGACTTGGAGTGCAAGTCAGAGAAGCCACGAGGCGGCCAAAAGGACAGAGGGTGTGCCCCCCACCCTTGTGGGCCCCTCGTGACTTCACCAACCTATTTCTTCCGCCCATATATTCTCATATATCCCAAAAACAATCAGGGGAGCCACTAAAACACTTTTCGACCGTCGCAACCTTCTGTACCCGTGAGATCCCATCTAGGGACCTTTTCCGGTTTCCTGCGGGAGCGGGATTCGATCATGGAGGGCTTCTACATCAATAACATTGCCCTTCCCATGAAGCATGAGTAGTTTACCACAGACCTTCGGGTCCATAGCTAGTAGCTAGATGGCTTCTTCTCTCTCTTTGATTCTCAATACCATGTTCTCCTTGATGTTCTTGGAGATCTATTCGATGTAATACTTTTTTGCAGTGTGTTTGCTGAGATCAGATGAATTGTGGATTTATGATCAGCTTATCTATGAATATTATTTGAATCTTCTCTGAATTCTTATATGCATGATTTGATATCTTTGCAAGTCTCTTCGAACTATCGATTTGGTTTGGCCAACTAAATTGGTTTTTCTTGCAATGGGAGAAGTGCTTAGTTTTGGGGTTCAATCTTGTGGTGTCCATTCCAGTGAGAGTAGGGGCATCAAGGCATATATTGTATTGTTGCCATCGAGGATAAAAAGATGGGGTTTACATCATATTGCTTGAGTTTATTCCTCTACAGCGTGTCATCTTGCTTAATGCATTACTCCGTTCTTTATGAACTTAATACTCTAGATGCATGCTAGATAGCGGCCGATGTGTGGAGTAATAGTAGTAGATGCAGGCAGGAGTCGGTCTACTTGATACGGACGTGATGCCTATATTCATGATCATTGCCTTAGATATCGTCATAACTTTTTCGCTTTTCTATCAATTGCTCAGCAGTAATTTGTTCACCCACCGTAATATTATCTATCTTGAGAGAAGCCGCTAGTGAAACCTATGGCCCTTGGGTCTATTTTCCATCATATAAGTTTCCGGTTTACAATATTAGTTTTTGATTTACTTCCTTTGCAATCTTTTACTTTCTGATCTATAAACCAAAAATACCAAAAATATTTACTTTACCATTTATCTATCTCTATCATATCTCACTTTTGCGAGTGACCGTGAAGGGATTGACAACCCCTTTATCGCGTTGGTTGCAAGTTCTTGATTGTTTGTGCAGGTATTCAGTGACTTGTGCGTTTTCTCCTACTCGATTGATACCTTGGTTCTCAAACTGAGGGAAATACTTACTCTACTTTGCTGCATCACCCTTTCCTCTTCAAGGGAAAAACCAACGCAAGATCAAGAGGTAGCAGGAAGGATTTCTGGCACCATTGCTAGGGAGATCTACGCCAAGTCAAGGCACACCAAGTACCCACCATAAACCCTCATCTCTTGCATTACATTATTCGACATTCACCTCTCTTTTTCCTCTCCCCCATTTCCAAAATGATTTTTGAAAAGATTTGCCTTTTCTTCGCCCCTCTTCCATTCTTCTTCTTCGTTTGCCTTTTGGTTGTTCATTTGCGAGATGCATTTGCCGCCACCATGTCTGAAATTGGGGAGGTTATCGCTGAAAAAGATAACAGTAACGACGAGGGAAACTTTGATGCTTTTGCCAATACTAATCCTCATGAAGAATCTACTATTCTACACTCTAAAAAGCTTCGCATAGGTAGCGGCAATATTATTGGGAAAGGGGTTATTCAAGATTTGTTTACTTGTGTCGGTGCACTGCCCACTTTTGGTGGATCTATTCTCCATAAAACTAGTAGCCTTGTGGATGCTATATCTTTGCTCATAGTTGAACTTGAAAGACAATTTTTTCATATGCATCCTTCCATACAAAGGATCTTTTTAGAGTTTTCAAATATTGAGCATTCTTCTGTTAAGCATGTTGCCACTATAATTCTAGCTCATCAGTTTAGGTTTATTATGAAAGAAGCTAGTGAAATCTTTGCGCATTATAAAGTAGATGGTGGTTGTCCTCCCATAGAGGGAATTCTTTTTAATCAAGAGGACATAATGTGTTTACGATCGCTGGATCATGTTGTTTATAATGAATATTTAAGAAAGAGAGTCCCTATCGATGTTTTAGTTGATAAGATTTCTGTTCTTAATGATAATTTTGCTATGCAAAACAACAGATTGGGTTTCCCTTTTGGACACAAGCTCATGACTTTTTGTCAAAAGAATGCTTATAATGATGAGTTGGTCATACGATATGAAGGGCTGAAGGAAGAACCAATTCCTCCCTAAATCGATCTTGGGGATTCTTATCCTATTAAATTTAGCCCTTTTGATTACTTTTGCTTACCACAAAGAAAACTTGCCACTGAATGAAGGGAGTATGAGATGAGCTTTCGATATTTTCCCTATCATTATGATGATTATATCTAGATCTATTCGTGTTTTATGCCTAGATAAGGGCGTTAAACAACAGCGCTTGTTGGGAGGCAACCCAATTTTATTTTTGCTTTTGCTTTTTAGGTTCTGTTTTGCAATAAAAATTTCGTCTAGCCTCTGGTTAGATGTGGTTTTGTGTTTTAATTAGTGTTTGTGCCAAGTAAGACCTTTGGGGTAGCTTACGATGATAGTTGTTTTGATCTTGCTGAGAAACAGAAACTTTTACGCCCAGGAAAATAATTTTCATAATTCACAGAAGCGTACTTTTGATCTGATTGGTACACAAATTTTATAGGTTGACCAAATTTTTCAGAATTTTTGGAGTTACAGAAGTATTCGAGAGTTACACATTGCTACAGACTGTTCTGTTTTGAGAGATTTTGTTTTCTTTGTGTTGTTTGCTTATTTTGATGTATCTATGGCTAGTATCGGGGGTATGAACCATGGAAAAGTTGGAATACAGTAGATATTACACCAATATAAATAAAGAATGAGTTCACAACAGTACCAAAAGTGGTGATTTATTTTCTTATACTAACGGAGCTTATGAGGTTTTCTATTGAGTTTTGTGTTGTGAAGTTTTCAAGGTTTGGGTAAGGATCTGATGGACTACGGAATAAGGAGTGGCAAGAGCCTAAGCTTGGGGATGCCCAAGGCACTCCAAGATAATATTCAAGGACAACCAAGAGCCTAAGCTTGGGGATACCCCGGAAGGTATCCCCTCTTTCGTCTTCGTCTATCGGTAACTTTACTTGAGGCTATATTTTTATTCACCGCATGATATGTGTTTTGCTTGGAGCATCTTGAACGATTTGAGTCTTTGCTTTTTAGTTTGCCACAATCATCCTTGATGTACACACCTTTTGAGAGGGACATGCATGAATCGTGACTTATTAGAATGCACTTTGTGCTTCACTTATATCTTTTGAGCTAGGCAATTTTGCTCTAAGTGCTTCACTTATATCTTTTTAGAGCACGGTGGTGGCTTTGTTTTATAGAAATTTATGAACTCTCTCGTGCTTCGCCTATATTATTTTGAGAGTCTCTAAAACAGCATGGCAATTTGCTTTGGTTATAAATTTAGTCCTAATATTATAGGCATCTGAGAGGGATGCAATAAAAACTTTCATATAAAGTGCATTGAATACTATGAGAAGTTTGATTCCTCATGATTGTTTTGAGATAAGAAGATGGTGATATTAGAGTCATGCTAGTGAGTAGTTGTGAATTTGAGAAATACTTGTGTTGGGGTTTGTGAGTCCCGTGGCATGCACGTATGGTGAACCGTTATGTAACGAAGTTGGAGCATGAGATATTTTTTGATTGTCATCCTTTGTGTGGAGGTCAGGATCACGCGATGGTTAATCCCTACCAACCCTTCCCCTAGGAGCATGCATGTAGTACTTTGTTTTGATGACTAATAGATTTTTGCAATAAGTGTGTGAGTTCTTTATGACTAATGTTGAGTCCATGGATTATATGCACTCTCACCCTTCCACCATTGCTAGCCTCTCTTGTGCCGCGCAACTTTCGCCGGTACCATAAACCTACCATATACCCTATTATGGCATTTCCATAGCCATTCCGAGATATATTGCCATGCAACTTTCAACCGTTCCCTTTATTATGACACACATCATCATTATCATATTGCTTTGCGTGATCATGTAGTTGACATCGTATTTGTGGCAAAGCCACCATTCATCATTTTTTATACATGTCACTCTTGATTTATTGCACATCCTGGTACACCGCCAGAGGCATTCATATAGAGTCATATTTTCTTCTAGTATCAAGTTGTAATTCTTGAGTTGTTAGTAAATAAAAGTGTGATGATCTTCATTATTAGAGCATTTTCCCATGTGAGGAAATAAAAAAAGAGAAAGGCCAAAAAAAGAGAAGGCCCAAAAAATTGAGAGAAAAAGAGAGAAGGGGCAATGTTACTATCCTTTTTCCACACTTCTGTTTCAAAGTAGTACCATGATCTTCATGATAGAGAGTTTCCTATTTTGTCACTTCCATATTCTAGTGGGAGTTTTTCATTATAGAACTTGGCATGTATATTCCAACGATGGGCTTCCTCAAACTGCCCTAGGTCTTCATGAGCAAGCAAGTTGGATGCACACCCACTTAGTTTTCTTTCTGAGCTTTCATAAACTTATAGCTCTGGTGCATCCGTTGCATGGCAATCCCTGCTCACTCACATTGATATCTATTGATGGGCATCTCCATAGCCCGTTGATACACCTAGTTGATGTGAGACTATCTCCCTCTTTTTTGTCTTCTCCACAACCATCATTCTATTCCACCTATAGTGCTATATCCATGGCTCATGCTCATGTATTGCGTGAAAGTTGAAAAGGTTTGAGAATACTGAAGTATGATACAATTGCTTGGCTGAAACTGTGGTTGTGCATGATTTGAATATTTTGTGTGATGAAGATGGAGGATAGCCAGACTATATGATTTTGTAGGGATAAGCTTTCGTTGGCCATGTTATTTTGAGAAGACATAATTGCCTTGTTAGTATGCTTGAAGTATTATTGTTTTTATGTCAATATTAAACTTTTGTTTTGAATCTTACGGATCTGGACATTCATGCCACAATAAAGAAATTACATGGATAAATATGTAAGGTAGCATTCCACATCAAAAATTCTATTTTTATCATTTACCTACTCGAGGACGAGCATGAATTAAGCTTGGGGATGCTTGATACGTCTCCAACGTATCTATAATTTTTGATTGTTCCATGCTATTATATTATCTGTTTTCTATGTTTTATATGCATTAATATGCTATCTTATATGATTTTTAGGACTAACCTATTAACCTAGAGCCCAGTGCTAGTTTCTGTTTTTTTCTTGTTTTAGAGTTTCGCAGAAAAGGAATACCAAACGGAGTCCAAATGGAATAAAACTTTCGCCATGATTTTTCTTGGACCAGAAGACATCCAGAGAACTTGGAGTGCAAGTCAAAGAAACCACAAGGCAGCCACAAGGATGAAGGGCATGCCCAGGGGGGTAGGGCATGCCCCCCACCCTTGTGGGCCCCTCGTGACTCCACCGACCTATTTCTTCCGGCGATATATTCTCATATATCCCAAAAACTACAGGGGAGCCTCGAAAACACTTTTCAACCACCGCAACCTTATGTACCCGTGAGATCCCATCTAGGGACCTTTTCCAGCGTCCAGTCGGAGGGGGGGTTTAATCATGAAGGGCTTCTACATCAATACCATTGCCCTTCCGATGAAGAATGAGTAGCCAGACCTTCGGGTCCGTAGGTAGTATCTAGATAGCTTCTTCTCTCTCTTTGATTCTCAATACCATGTTCTCCTCGATGTTCTTGGAGATCTATTTGATGTAATACTTTTTTGCAGTGTGTTTGCCGAGATCTGATGAATTGTGGATTCATGATTAGCTTACCTATGAATATTATTTGAATCTTCTCTGAATTCTTATATGCATGATTTGATATCTTTGCAAGTCTCTTCAAACTATCGATTTGGTTTGGCCAACTAGATTGGTTTTTCTTGCAATCGGAGAAGTGCTTAGTTTTGGGTTCAATCTTGCGGTGTCCTTTCCAAGTGACAGTAGGGGCAGAAAGGCACGTGTTGTATTGTTGCCATCGAGGATAAAAAGATGGGTTTACATCATATTGCTTGAGTTTATTCCTCTACATCTTGTCATCTTGCTTAATGCGTTACTCCGTTCTTTACGAACTTAATACTCTAGATGCATGCTAGATAGTGGTCGATGCATGGAATACTAGTAGTAGATGCAGGCAGGAGTCGGTCTACTTGACACGGACGTGACGCCTATATTCATGATCACTGCCTTAGATATCGTCATAACTTTGCGCTTTTCTATCAATTGCTCGGATGTAATTTGTTCACCCACCGTAATATTTTCTATCTTGAGAGAAGCTTGTAGTGAAACCTATGGCCCCCGGGTCTATTTTCCTCCATATAAGTTTCCAGTCTACAATGTTAGTTCCCAATTTACCTTTGTATCTTTTATTTTCTGAGCTATAAACCAAATACCAAAAATATTTACTTTACCGTTTATCTATCGCTATGAGATCTCACTTTTGCAAGTAACCGTGAAGGGATTGACAACCCCTTTATCGCGTTGGGTGCATGTTTGTTTGATTGTTTGTGCAAGTATTTGGTGACTTGTGTGTTGTCTCCTTGATACCTTGGTTCTCAAACCGAGGGAAGTACTTACTCTACTTTGCTGCATCACCCTTTCCTCTTCAAGGAAAAAATCAACGCAAGCTCAAGAGGTAGCACTACCCTTGTCCCTCAGCTTCAGGTCCACATTGTTGGCGGAATTGCGCTGCTCCTTGAGTGCCTGCCACTTTTGGCCGTACTTGTTATGCATTTCTTTGATGCCCGCTGCCATGGACTCTAGGAAGGACAGATCCATGACTGCATCGACAGAGTCATCGGCTTCTCCAATGTGCTGGGACAAAGCCGCCATGATACGCTAGATCTCTTCATCGAGCTTCGCTCTCACTGCTGCTGAAGAACCGGGGGATCCAAGACTGGGTTGGGAAAGAACTAGCGCTAATTGGCTTGAAGCTACCTATGGGGTCCCAGCCAAGGTGCCAAAGGAGGGAAGAGGGCTCATGGTTTGGAGGGGGATTTTCTCTTCAACCATTACCCCCAATCCTGATGCACGCTGGAGGTTTTCTCTTATTCCTTCGGGAGCTCCTTGGTGCCCCCAGCAGCGTGTCCCTGCTCCTTCGTGGCAACAATCTTGGCGGCTTCCTCCGCAGCATCTTTCCCTATGATGGCCACCTCCTCCAACAACTCGGGCTACTCGGCCAATGATACTGCAAGCGAAGGCAACACGCAATTATGAGGAGACATGAGCGTTGAAGTACCAGGAACTTTAAAAATAAAGAGAAAGTTATCGGGAGTTCTTTGTTGTGGAAGATCTTCAGTCTCTCCGGCAACATTGGTTGTTGGGGCATGGATGCCGCCCCCTTCCTCGGTAACCATGGTGTCGACCTGGGCAGACCCTTCGGTGGGAGCTCTCGCCGGGGATCCCTCAACTCGATCAGCGTGTGGAGGGGCCCCCTCTTGGAAGGCCTCGCCCTGAGTGGTGTCCCCCTCTTCTTTGGCTGGGGAGGTGGGGTGCTCTTTTGCATCACTCTTGGCGGGAGATACTAGTCATGTGAATTCGCGCTAGGGGCTGGGCTGGGGGCTCGTCGCTCAATCATTCATGCTGCTTCCCGCCAAGCCCGTGCCTTTTGAGGACCTTGGCGGCTCCACATGCCTGAGTCATTTGACCCGATGGATGAGGTCTCATCCTCCTCCTCTTCCCTGTCAGAGGCAGCAAACAAGATTAAATCAGCAAGCTAACAAGAACATGCAACTTCAACAAAACAAGAAGTTGTTCTCCTTACTCTAAATCGATAAGCATGGAGCTCAGCGCGAACTCCATGGGCGGAGAAGGTGCTCTGCTCCTCTTCAGGGTCGAGGGGGGCAGTGTTTCTCGGCAACTTCAAGACCTGCTGAGGCGCAGGAGGCTCTAGCGAAGATGAGCTACGCGGGGAGCTCGAGTCAGATCGAGAGCTCGAGTCGACTCCTATGACTGCCTGTTGCTTGGTAGGAGGGGTCTTGGCCTCAGAGAGGCAAGAAGAATGCCGGTGCACCGTATCTGGCTTGTCGCTCTTGGAGGCGATCTTCTTTACCTTCTTGGTGGCGGGCGCAGGAGCGGGAGCCACCGTTCCCCGACTAGCCGCCCGCCTACTGGGGCGCTGATTCAAGACTAGTTTGGGGGCTTGTGGGCCTGCTACGAGCCATTCTTCCTTGGGATGCTCCGCCTCCTCGGCTCCATCCTCTTCCTGAACCTCTGCTGCCGCAGCATAAGGCTTCGGTCCCGACGGTTCAACTCTCGGCAGGATCGCCTTTGACAGGCTCGTCCCCGGAAGGGTCATCCCCGGCAACCCCTTCTGGGGCGTGCATCTCACTCCTGCTGTGGGAGGAGCTTTCGCCCTTGGCCTCCTCTTCCTCCTCCTCCTCCACCCTTTTGGACTTTGCCTTTTTGGTAGCCCAGAATGCCTTGTCCTCCTTGATCCGCCTCTTGATGAACGTCGCCTCTGTCTTGGAGGTGCGCTTTAACAGGTTGTTCCCCGCCCTGGTAGCCCTTTCTACCAAGTTGGAAGCCCATTCGAGCTCTGCGTCAAGCTTGGGTAGTTGCCAATCGTTTGCAACCCAGTAAGCATTGCAATCGGGCATCCACTTCAAGATCTGGTCCAAAGCGGATTTGACATTCAGTAGAATGATCCTTGCTATCAATTTGAACGCCCCGAGGCTGCTGAATAGCTGTTCGCACAGCCAGGCATGGCCATATACCGACAAGTTGTTGGTCAGGCCTGGATACAAATGCATCATGTCCGCAACATCTCCATACCGCCAAGCTAACCTATCTCTTTTCTATAATGGCGAGATGCAACGACGAAGGAAATCGGCTCCCACATGTTCGATGGTTAGCCCGACAGCCTTGAGACGGGTCATCCTGTTCATCGCTGGGCGAAGCCTGTCGTCAGAGAGGCCCAGTTCCCTCCAGTCATTGTCGAGCACAATGCACTCCGTCCATGCTTGACAAAACTCTAGGGCCTCCTCATCCTGGATCCAGCACCAGTCTGCCCTCCACTCCTCCCATCTGCCACGCTACTGACTAGGAAGGTAATCACAAGTTTCTCTCTTATCCCGGGGGATCTGACTTACACTTCCAGAACGGTGGGCTTTGTTTTCCACCTGCGGGACGAAGAAGTGCATGAACAGATCCACATTGGGGGCAACTCCAACAAAGTTCTCGCACATATGGGAAAATATCGCCATGCACGCCATTGCATTTGGCATAAAATCTAGGAGGTGGGATCCATAGATTACCATCATCGCTTCAAAGAAATCTGAAAAAGGTGGGCAGAGGCTGCAGAGGAAATATACGCAGAAAAATCAGTATGAATCATGCGGATCCTTTTCCCCTCCGGCATGACCTTAGCCGCACCATGCCCCTTTGGAACTTCCCTCCCCCACATTTATACATAACTAGCGACCAAGGCGTCACCGGCCAAACTCAACAGGAAGAAGACCACATATCCCCTTTGCTTCTTATCCAGCTCCGCTGCTCTCTTCTTGTTCCCCTCCTCGGTTACCTCCTTCGCAGTGGTCACCCTCTTCCCCTTGGCCGTGGTGGTTTTCTTTCCCATCTTCGCGAATGATGGAAAAGATGGAAGAAGGAAGATTGGTTAAGGAATCGGAAGGCGAATGTGGGAACAAGAGCGGCCGCTTGGCTTGAGGAAAAGGATGATGGGGGCGAAGCGGATGCAGATGAGCAGTGCCCTTTCGTGTTTTTCCCTTTTAATAGGAACAAACATGGGGGGAGGTGCGGCTCCTTGCTGTTCCCCCTTAGAAAGTCACCATTTTGCATTAACTGCTACAGTCCCACGACCCCACGACCTGCGGTAATTACGCGAAGTGGATGTTGGATTGACTGGTCATCATGACGAACCGCTGCCCGCACATCGTTCCTTCGACACGTGTCCGTGAACCATTTGGGGCCTAACCCAATGTGCCAGGCGACACATATGGCTCAGGCCCGGAGGCTTCTGCTGGGGTACACAAACAAGGGTGTATATTTCCCCTAACTTGTGCATGCACAGTGAACTTCCGGCCCGGCACCACCAAGTGACCAAGACAAGGCCAAGCAGAAGAGATATCTCTTTGAGAAATCAAAGGGCGGATCAAGAAGACCAAGACAAGCTAAAGGAGCAAGATATCACTAAGGAAAAACCTCCCTTGTCGGGCATGCGAGCCTGGACAGGTCCAGGCCACTCCAAGAACAAGTCACGGGACCTCCCCAGCAAGGGTTCCCAGGACGCTGGCGGCCTGCTTCCCCGCCAAGGCTCCACCGCTCCACCTCATAGCGACGCAAGTCACTTATCAGTGCGGTGTCGAGCCCCCAACTGATTAAGTGGTTGTCATTTGGCATGTGGCAGCTATTTCTGAGGAAGATCACCCGCTAAATGATAGTTGTCCACGGGCATGTCATGCAGGCAGGCGAAAAGGTGGAAGAATGGCACGACAAGGCTTACCGGGCTACATCCATGACGTGACACTAAGTGGTGCATTTAATGCGCCTTGTCCTGTCTACAGAGTTAGGTATGATAGCACTGTGGCTATCTAATCATTGGATAATGACTGTTTTGCCATTGTGATAACCCATTGACCTATAAAAGGAGGGTCGTGGCAACCTTAGAAAGGATTCAGACCCTTGTACACTCATACACACGTAGCTGCTCTCGTCCTGAGGCGACCTTGCCGGGCTTGGGCGAGGCGTCTCCACCACGGTCCTCTCATCAATCCACCAAAGTAGGAGTAGGGTTTTACGACTCGTGGCGTCCCGAAACTGGGTAAAACCTGCCTGAGTCACTACTGCCGTGCTGCTCTACTGTCTCCGCTCTTTGTGCAATGCGCCCTTCCCCCTTGCCAAACCACAAAGAGGCCTATTGCCCCATAGGTGATCATGTTGAACCACGACACTTAACGTTCCCTTTACCTAGAACAAGTATGAAACTAGAAGTACTTTCTAGGTGTGAAGGGATAGATTTGCAAGATAATAAAGAACACGTAAATAAAAGCTAGGGGCTGTTCAGATAAAGAAACAATTACATTAGTTTTAGTCGAGATATATTTTCACACAAGAAAGTTATTTGTCCCTAGGCAATCGATAACTAGACCGGTAATCATTATTGCAATTTTATATGAGGGAGAGGCATAAGCTAACATACTTTCTCTACTTGGTTCATATGCACTTATGATTGGAACTCTATCAAGCATCTGCAACTACTAAAGATCATTAAGGTAAAACCCAACCATAGCATTATAAGGTATCAAGTCCTCTTTACTCCCATACACAAAAAACCCTTACTCGGGTTTAAACTTCTGTCACTCTAGCAACCCACCATAAGTGAATCATGAACCTATTGCAACACCCTATAGAGGGGGTCCCTCACGCTTGCGTGACACGGAGAGCATCATAGGACAGCACCAATAATAAAGCATACAACTCAAACTAGTCGCGATCATTAATCAACCCATAAGACAAAACGGATCTACTCAAACATCATAGGATAGCCATACATCATTGGGAAATAATATATAGCGTTGGGCACCATGTTTAAGTAGAGATTACAGCATGTAAAAGAGAGGTTACACTGCTGCATAGAGGGGGAGAGAGTTGGTGATGACAGCGGCGAAGTTGTTCGTGTAGATCGCCCTTATGATGATGGCCCCAGCGACGTTCCAACGCCACCGGGAGAGAGAGGGAGGGAGCCCCCTCCTTCTTCTTCTTCCTTGACCCCCCTAGATGGGAGGAGGGTTTCCCCTTTGTTCCTTGGCCTCCATGGCGGTGGAGGGGCGGGAGCCCCTCCAAGATTGGATCTCTCTTTGTTTCCTTTTGTTTCTCTGTTCTTGTTTTCTGGCCTTTCACCATTTCTTAAATTCCTGGACATCCATAAATCCGATTGGGCTGAAATTTTAACACAATTTTTATCTGGATATAAGCTTCCTTGCGTCGAAGGACACCTCCAACCAAGCTATGGGGTGGCCACAAGCCTGCCAGGCGCGTCGTGGGTAGGGGCCTGCCCCTATGGCCTGTGGGCCCCTCGGGTATCGTGTCGCATTGATTCCACTTCCCAAAAATCACATATATTCCAAAATAATTTTCCGTAAATTTTTATCGTGTTTGGACTTTGGTTGATATGGGTATTCTGCAAAACAAAAAACATGCAACAAATAGGAACTGGCACTGGGCACTGGATCAATATATTAGTCCCAAAAAATGATATAAAATGTTGCCAAAAGTGAATGAAAGTTGTAGAATATTGGCATGAACCAATCAAAAATTCTAGATATGACGGAGACGTGTCAGCTTCCCAAGCTTAATTCCTACCCATCCTCGAGTAGGTAAATGGTAAAAAAGATAATTTTTGATGTGGAATGCTACCTAGCATAATCTTGATCATATAATCTAATCATGGCATGAATATTAAGACACGAGTGATTCAAAGCAATATTCTATAGTTTGACATAAAGACATTAATACTCAGGCATCCCAACAAACAATCATGTATTTCAAAATATCAATGCTAAAGAATGTTATCCCTACAAAATCATATAGCCTTGTCATGCTCCATCTTCTTAACACAAAGTATTTACCATGCACAACCCCAATTACAAGCCGAGCAATTGGTTCATACTTTTAAATGTGATTCGGCTTTTCAACCCCCACACAATACATGAGTGCAAGCCATGGATATAGCACTATGGGTGGAATAGAGTATGGTGATAGAGATAATATGGAGAAGACAAAAAGGAAGAAAGCCCCACATCAACGCGGCTAATCAAAAGGCTATATATATGGAGATGCCCATCAATTAATGTCAATGCAAGGAGTAGGGATTGCCAAGCAACAGATGCACTAAGAGCTATAAGTGTATGAAAGCTCAAACTGAAAACTAAGTGGGTGTGCATCCAACTTGCTTGCTCATGAAGACCTTGAGCATTTGAGGAAGCCCATCATCGAAATATACAAGCCAAGTTCTATAATGAAAAATTCCCACTAGTATATGGAAGTGACAACATAGGAGACTCTGTTTATGAAAAACATGGCGCTACTCTAAAGCATAAGTGTGGTAAAGGATATTAGCATTGCCCCTTCTCTCTTTTTCTCTCATTTCTTCATATATATTTTTCTCTTTTTTTGTTGAGCTCTTTTTGGCCTCTTTTTATCCTTTTTTTTATTTTCGTCCGGAGTCTCATCCCGACTTGTGGGGGAATCATAGTCTCCATCATCCTTTCCTCATTGGGACAATGTCGTAATAATGATGATCATCACACTTTTATTTACTTACAACTTAATATTAAAACTCGATATCTAGAACAATATGACTCTATATGAATGCCTTTAGCAGTGTACCAGGATGTGCAATGATCTAGCGTAGCAAAGATATCAAAAAAAGGAAAATCCATGAAAATATCATGCTAGCTATCTTATGATCATGCAAAGCAATATGACAATCAATTCTCAAGTCATGTGTATGATGATGGAAGCTGCATGGCAATATATCTCGGAATGCCTATGGAAATGCCATAATAGGTAGGTATGGCGGTTGTTTTGAGGAAGATATAGGGAGGCTCGTGTGTGATAGATTGTATCATATCATGGGGTTTGGATGCACCGGTGAAGTTTGCACCGACTCTTGAGGTGTGAAAGGGAAATGAACGGTACCAAAGAGGCTAGCAAATTGCGGAAAGGTAAGAGTGTGTATAATCCATGGACTCACATTATTCATAAAGGACTCACATACTTATTGTGAAAGTTTATTAGCCCTCGAAGCAAAGTACTACTATGCATGACCCTAGGGGGATACATTGGTAGGAAAATACCATCGCTCGTCCCCAATCGCCACACATAAGGAAGACAATCAATAATAAAGCATGCTCCAATTTCATAGCATAATGAGAGACTATACGTGCATGCTTCGGGAAACACAAACCTTAACACCAATATTCTTACTAAACCACAATCATTCACTAGTACCTCCCACATATTACCATCTCTATATCGCAAAACTATTGCAAGGAATCAAACATGTCATATTCAGTGATCTACAAGTTTTATGTAGGCTTTTATGACTAAGCATGTGAATGACCAATTCATGTTGACTCTCTAAATAGATATAAGTGAAGCAAGGGAATTTAATCCTTCCTATAAAAGATTTTTTCCATGCTCTAACAGATATAAGTGAAGCAAAAGATCATTCTACAAATGGCGGCTTTTTATGTGTAGATAAACCAGCAATCCAAACTTCAAATGATATATGTGAAGCACATGAAGCATTCTATAAAGCCATACTTAAAAGATATAAGTGAAGTGCAAAGAGAATTCTATAAATCAACCAAGGACTATCTCATACTAGCATGGTGCATAAAATAAAAAGGAAAAATAAACACAAAATACGCTCGAAGAATTTGCGCATATCATGTGACGAATAAAAATGTAGCTCCAAGTAAAATTACATATGGTCTTTAGAAGAAAGAGGGGATGCCTTCCGGGGCATCCCCAAGCTTAGTTGCTTGGGAGTCCTTGAATATTACCTTAGGGTACCTCAGGCATCCCCAAGATTATGCTCTTGCCACTCCTTTTTCCTTCATCCATCGTGATCTCACCCAAAACTTGAAAACTTCAATCACACAAAACATAACAAAACCCTCATGAGATCGGTTAGTATAATAAAGCAAATCACTACTTTAAGTACCATTTGCCATTCATATTATATTTTTGCATTATAACTATTGTCCTCTAACTTCACCATGGCTTATATCACCGATACAATCCATAGATTCATCAAAACACGCAAACCAATGCATCAAAAACAGAACAGTATGTAGTAATCTGAACATTGACCATACTTATGTAAGTCCAAAAATTCCGAAAATTAGGGTGAAATAAACAATTTTTATAGCAGTACTGTGTAAAAAATTAAGAATTTTTGTGTCGGTGTACTAGAGTAGGGGTACCCTAGTATCCCGAACTTGTGCACAGGCAGTCGCAGCACCCCGCGGCAAGGCTTGCCGGCTGACCGCCAAGGTCCTCCATGGTTCCTTTGGAGACATTCAAGAACAAAGTGTTCGAGCCAAGGAGACAAGGCCCCGGCAAGAGGAGCTTGCCGGGAAGGCCAACCAAGGCATCTCAAAGAACTTGCCGCGACGCGCCACGCGTCCCCGCAAGACCCGGTGAGCGACAAGCTTCCGGACGCGACAAGACAACGACCGCGGCAAGGCGCTTGCCGCGACAAGCTACCACTCTGTACCCGCGCTCTAGCACATCCACTAATGTGTCGCCCTGGGACCTTTCCAGGCGCGCATGGCAAGAGGCTGTGCAGCCAGCGGTGCGCGGTGGCGAGCGACACTGACAAGATTGCCATCGTGGCGAGCGGTGGCGTCCCTGACGGTCTCTTCTTGCACTGTTTGGGTGACGCAGACGGGCATTTAATGCCTTTGTCCCCTGCCGTCAGGGTTAGGTATGATACACTGTATAGGTAGTTGTACCAACCGCAACACTTTTCCATTTTTACCCTTGCCTGCGTTGCCACCTGTCGGTGACCCCTTGAGCATATAAAAGGAGGCCCATGCGCAACATAGAAGGGGGTTCGGAAGGCAGAAAACACTCACGCTCGGTCTCGTTAGCAGCTAGTGTGTACTGTAGCACTCAGCGCTCCCGAGCAAGAACTAATTACACTCAGACATGCAGCAGTAGGAGTATTATCTCTCCGGAGAGCTCCAAAGCTGGGTAAACTGCTCGTGTGCTTCGCCTCAACCCGCTCTTCATGCGATCTCCGCCCCCCGCCGAACCGAAAGGGGCTCGGTCCGCCGGTCCCATAGGTGTTCGTGGATCAGCTTCCCCGACATCTTTGGCGCGCCAGGTAGGGGGCGTCGAGGTTGTGTGAACCTGATCCGGCGTTCACACGAGCTAGATCTTCATCCTCTTCATCGACATGCCACCGAAGAAGAAAGCTTCGGAGGCGGCTGTTCCGTCTGCGTCAATCCCACCGCCACCGGAGCAGACGGGTGGTGGGGTAGACGCCGGTGGAAGAACGGGCGTCGACGAGGGAGCTCACGATGCTGCCAGGTCCAAGGACAAGGCTGCGCACACCTCGGCGTCCGTACATGCACCGCGCCCATCTCAAGAGGCGCGGGACCGACAGTGTCATGGTACTCGCAGTACCATGCGTTCATTGGACCCAGATCGAGCTGGAGGATCTCGGGGGGCCTCAAGACCAGCATGCACGCCAACGTGCTAGCACGAGCGAGACACGGTCGCCTGGACGGGATACTGCTCCTTCTAACATAGTTAGAAGTCCGAGCATATCCCGCTCCTCGCACCGTTCGCCACTGCCACCCACCACTCTGGCAGAAGCTTTGGCCCGAGATCAACTACTCCTAGATTACCCTCCAACGGCGGACAAGATCGACGAATGGAGGCCCACCATTCAGAGTCTCATCGGCTTCGCCAACGGCGACATTCCACGGCAGCCGAGTACATCGCAGCCGCGGCAAGACTGCCAGGCGCGAGCCGATGGCGACAAAACCGGTGGGGGTGGAACCACCATGCACTCTCCACCTCGAAGGCCAAGATCGCCGACTCGCCGGATCTACCTCGACAGCGACTCCACCGCATCGTCAGATCCGCGAGCTCGTCACGATCAGCGCCAAGTTCTTCACGAACGATAGCAAGAAGACACTCGTACTCGCATCGAGCGCCGAAGAGAAGCGCGGCGTCAATCGGACCAGCGCGCTGGGCCCTCTGTTGACATGCATGCGCCAGGGGAACCAGGCGACTTGCCGTACGCGGTAGGTTGCCCTGCATTCACTCGTGAGCTGCGGCAAGTCCAGTGGCCCAGCACGAAGAATTTCAAGCCAGACGTACCCGAGAAGTACGACGACAAGTCGCATTTGTCGGAGTTCCTCAGCATCTACACCATCGCGGTGCAAGCTGTCGGGGGGCGAGACGACAAGATCCTTGCCAACTACTTCCCGCTGGTGCTCAAGCCCAATGTCAGGTCCTGGCTCATGCACTTGCCGGACAACTCCATATCCTCCTGGGCAGACCTATGCCATCAGTTTGTCAGCGCCTTTATGGGCGGCCACAAGCCTCATGGCCAAGAGAGCGACCTTCATCTGCTCGCCCAGAAGGAAGGAGAGCCCCTGCGCAAGTACATTCAGAGATTCAGCCGTGTACAGCACAACATCCCAGATGTCCACCCTGCCGTGGTAATCAGCACGTTCCATCAGAATGTACGAAACCGCAGGATGCGGGAGGAGATGGCGATGTGCAAGATCAGAGACATCAGTGAGCTATATGCCCTGGCCGACAAGTGTGCATGTGCTGAGGAAGGGAGGAAACTCCCCGGAGAGAATACTGGAGCAGGAGGATCTGATAGCGAGGATGCTGTCCCGGCAAAGAAAAACCGGAGGCGGAACAACAGGAAGAAGAAAGGCAAAGATGTGCTAGTCTTTGAGCAGTCCGGCAACGGAGGTGGCGCCAAGAAAGCCAAAGCTGGTAGCTCCGGCACGGAGATTGCCGCAGGCACCAACTACCAGGCTGTGGCGGTCGCTGACAAGCAGGACAGCACCAACAAGCAGTACTGCAAGATCCACCGCACCAAGGGCCATCACCTCCAGAGCTGCAAGAAGGTCGAGCAGCTTGTCGAGCAGCAGAAGGCTGAATACGAGCGACGCGACAGGGAGAAGGCCCAGGAAGGTGCTGGGGGAGCCGGCAAGAAATGCCCCGGCCGAGGAGGCTACCGCGGCAAGGCCAAGCAGCGGCAAGGAGACAGACCTCCCCATGGCCGCGACAAAGATGAAGATGACGACGACGATGAAGATATGGATGATGACGAGACCGATGAGCAGGAGTTCCAGAAAGCCACAGAGATCCTGTGCATTGACGGCGGTGCTTCTCTGCATACTTCACACCGCCAGCTCAAACAGTGGGTGCGGGAAGTCAATGCGGCAGAACCACCCGTCGAGTCACGCAAGCCTCGTAAATGGTCCAGCACGCCTATCATCTTTGATATTGAGGACCACCCTGATCGCATAACTGTGGTCGGGTGCTTGCCGATGTTGGTTTCACCAACTATCCGCAACCTCAAGGTCACTAAGATGCTAGTTGATGGCGGGGCCGGCTTGAACCTGATCTCCACCGCGGTACTTCAGAAACTCCAGATCCCTGACAGTGAGCTCGAAGAGAGCGGCACATTCCAAGGAATCAATCCGGGAAGGAGCAAGCCGAAGGGAAAGATCACGTTGCCGGTGACATTTGGCAGCGAGTTGAACTTTAGGATTGAGAGGGTCACTTTTGACGTTGCTGACTTTCCATTGCCTTACAATGGGATACTCGGCCGTCCAGCACTCGCCAAATTCATGGCAGCCTCTCACTATGCATACAACATGCTGAAGATGCCAGGCCCGATAAGTGTCATCTCTGTCCCTGGCGACAAGAAGGATGCTCTTATCTGCACAGACAAGATCTATCGGGAAGCAACAGCTGCAACAGATCGCAAGTCACTTGCCGTTGGAGCTCCCGGGGGAACGAAGAAGACCAAGTCCGGCAAGAGTTCTGATGCCCACTCCGGCAAGCGCACCTCTTCGGAGTGCTGCACTACCGTCGAGGACGCACCATCGAGCTCCACCGGCAAGTGTAATAAGACAATGGCAGCTCAGCCAGAAACCAAGAAGGTGTCCGCCAGGGAGGACGGCACTGGTGGTACCTTCACCATCAGTGCCACTCTTGACCCTAAATAGGAAAGCGCGCTCATTGCTTTCCTGCGGGCGAACGTCAACGTGTTTGCGTGGCAACCGTCTGACATCCCCGGTGTTCCCACGAAAGTAATCGAGCACCATCTTGCCGTCTGTCCTCATGCGCGGCCCGTCAAGAAGAAAGTCAGGAAACAGGCAGTGGAGCGCCAAGAATTCATCACAGAAGAAATCAAGAAATTGGAAGCAGCAGGCCTTGTCAGAGGAGTGCTCCATCCTACGTGGTTGGCCAATCCTGTAGTCGTACGCAAGGCAAACGGGAAATGGAGGCTTTGTATCGACTTTACCAATGTTAATAAAGCTTGTCCCAAAGACCCATTTCCCTTGCCGCGCATTGACCAGATTGTTGACTCCACAGCCGGATGTGATTTGCTTTCATTTCTTGACGCATACTCAGGATACCATCAGATCTTCATGGCAGAAGAGGATGAGGAGAAGACCGCATTCATCACTCCATGTGGCACATACTGTTTTATACGGATGCCTTTCGGTTTAAAGAATGCTGGATCAACATTTGCACGGGTAGTCCATGACGCTTTTGAGCCACAAATACACAGAAATGTGGAAGTCTACATGGATGACATAGTGGTCAAAAGCAAGGACAAGGCAACTCTGATTCAAGATTTGCACGAAACCTTTGCAAATCTGCGCAAGATCAACCTCAAGCTTAACCCCGAGAAGTGTGTGTTTGGAGTCCCCTCCGGCAAGCTTCTCGGGTTCTTCATGTCTCAGTGGGGAATTGAAGCCAATCCCGACAAGATCAAGGCCATTGAGCAGATTGAAGCACCAAAGCGCGTCAAGGATGTACGAAAACTTGTCGGTTGCGTGGCTGCTCTCAGCAGGTTTATCTCTAGATCTGCTGAGCGCGCCCTGCCGTTTTTCAAAATATTGAAAAAGGTAGGTCCAATAAAATGGACCCCGGAAGCGGAGGCTGCGCTGCAGGACTTAAAGAGATACCTGTCCTCCACTCCAACACTTGTCGCACCTAAGCCACAAGAGAAGTTGCTGCTGTATATAGCGGCAACCATTCAAGTGGTTAGTGCTGCGTCAGTAGCGGAGAGGGAGGGCGGATGATGAGCCAACAACCATGGCAGATGCATCCAGCGACAAGCAGGGGACTTCACCAACAAGCTCTGGTCCCGACAAGAATGGATCTGTGCAGGCGCGTGAGGAGATGCAGAAGAGAATGGTGCAGCGCCCAGTTTACTTTGTCAGTTCTCTTCTGCAGGGGGCTAGGTCAAGGTACTCTGGTGTGCAGAAATTGCTTTTCGGCCTTCTCATGGCTTCGAGAAAGCTGCGCCATTACTTCGAAGCACATGAGATCACAGTTGTCACTCGTTTTCCGCTGAAGAGGATACTGCAGAATCCAGAAGCAACAGGCAGGATTGTCGAGTGGGCACTAGAACTGTCAAGCTTTGGCCTCAAGTTTGAGAGCACTTCAACTATCCAAAGCAGAGCATTGGCAGAGTTCATAGCAGAGTGGACGCCAACACCAGATGAAGAAATTCCAGAAACGAGCATCCCCGTCAAGGAAGCAAGCAAAGAGTGGCTGATGTACTTTGATGGTGCCTTCTCGCTGCAAGGCGCCGGTGCGGGCGTGCTACTTGTTGCACCCACCGGAGAGCACCTCAAGTACGTAGTCCAGATGCACTTTCCCAAGGATCAAGCAACGAACAATACCGCAGAGTATGAAGGTTTGCTTGCCGGTCTCAGGATCGCGGCAGACCTTGGGATCAAGAAACTCATTGTCAGGGGTGACTCACAGCTTGTCGTCCGCCAAGTGAACAAGAATTATCAGAGTCCGTTGATGGAAGCTTATGCTGATGAAGTGAGAAAGCTAGAAGAGCACTTTGATGGCCTACAGATGGAACATGTTCCAAGAGCTCAGAACGACATTGCCGACGGCCTGTCGAAGTGCGCCGCACTTCAGTTACCTGTGGAACCAGGGATCTTTGTGCTCAAGCTGACTCAACCATCCGTAACGCCATCAACTGGACAGAGCAAGAAGAGGAAGTTGATTTATGGTGACTACTTTCCGGTAGAGCTCCCCGGAGCCGCCACCAAGAAGGTCCCCAAGATCAACACCAAGGGTGCTGAGGAGCAGTCTGCTCCGACAAGCCCTAGGGTTCATTCTGTCGAAGCAGACGCTCCCGACAAGTTTTGCTCCGGCAAGCTTGCCGGGGAACATCAAGCTCCGGCTGAGCCACAGGTTCTTGCCGTAGAAGCGGATGCTCCCGCAGCAGCAGATGTGCCTTTAGTCCTTGTTGTCGAGCCACAAGCTCCAGCATGGGCACAACAGATTGTCCATTTCCTTCAGACAGGAGAACTACCCGAAGAGCAAGAAGAAGCGGAAAGAGTAGCCCGGCAGTCAAGTATGTACCAGTTTGTCGACAACACACTCTACAGAAGAAGACTCAACGGTGTGAAATTGAAGTGTATTCACCGGGAAGGCGGACAAAAGCTGTTGGCAGAGATACATGGAGGCATATGTGGCCACCACATTGGCGCAAGAGCACTTGCCGGCAAAGCGTTCTGGCAAGGTTTCTTTTGGCCGACAGCCCTCCAGGATGCAACTGCACAAGTAACCAAGTGTGAAGCGTCTCAGTTCCATTCCAAGCAGATACACCGGCCAGCTCAAGCTCTCCAGACGATCCCTTTATCCTGGCCATTTTCGGTCTGGGGGCTCGACATCCTCGGCCCCTTTCCCCGAGCTGTCGGGGGCTTTGAGTACTTGTACGTTGCAATCGACAAGTTCACAAAGTGGCCGGAAGTGGAAGCAGTGAGAAAGGTGACAGCACAGTCAGCAGTCAAGTTCTTCAGGTCGATTGTTTGCCGTTTCGGGATCCCTAACAGGATCATCACCGACAGCGGCACGCAATTCACAAGCCGCACCTTCATGCAATATGTCCAAGATCTTGGCGCGAAGGTCTGCTTCGCTTCTGTTGCTCACCCGAGAAGCAACGGTCAAGCGGAGAGGGCGAATGCTGAAGTGCTGCGCGGGCTCAAGACCAGAACTTTCGACAGGCTGCGCAAGTGCGGAAAGAACTGGATTGAGGAGCTGCCGGTGGTTCTTTGGTTGATCAGGACAACGCCAAATCGAGCCACTGGCCAGACACCTTTTGCTCTAGTCTATGGAGCAGAGGCAGTTCTCCCCACGGAACTCGTATACGGGTCGCCTCGAGTGCTCGCTTATGATGAGCTTGAGCAAGAGCAGCTGCGACAAGATGACGCGCTGCTCCTTGAGGAAGACCGTCTTCAGGCCGCTGTACGAGCTGCTCGGTACCAGCAAGCTTTGCGTCGCTACCATAGCCGCAAAGTTAATGCCAGAAGTCTTGAGGAAGGCGACCTTGTTCTTCGGCGTGTTCAGTCCGCCAAGAATTCCAACAAGTTGACGCCGAAGTGGGAAGGCCCTTACCGGGTGAGACGAGTCACTAGGCTTGGCGCAGTCCGCCTTGAGACCGAAGATGGCATTCCGGTGAGCAACTCCTGGAACATTGAGCATCTTCGTAAGTTTTACCCGTAGGGCGCGGTTGCCGAAACCAGTTCCGGCAACCACCTTTTGTACAAGTCTTGCCGCTGTTGCATGTAATCCTTTGTACAAAGCCGGGCGCAGACCCCGTGCATAAGTAAAGCACATGTGCTCCGCACATCTTGTCACTTTCATGCTTTCTACCTTTTTTTTGCATGTGTTGTCTGACACTTTGTGCAGCACCTACCCCCGGTAAGCAATAACAAGCCATAAGGCTCCATATCTTTATTTTCTCTTCTTTCTTTTTCCCAAAGAAAGGAAGGTTCCCTCGCCCACAAGTTTGCCGGGGGGAAAAGAGAAGATAATGGTGTGGACCAGGCGTCGTTCAAGAAAGTTTCGCCTTACCGGGAAGCAAACGACAGAAAAGCTAAGTTGCCAAAGTTTGAGCAATCAATTTTAAAATTTTTAAGTTATCTTCCTCGAACGACCGTGCTTTGTATGGAAAACCTGTGCACGGAGGAACCAACTCGTAGCTAGTTGCGCCCTTACTTTGTTTCGAGTCCGCTCAACAACTTAAGTGAGCTGCGACTAGCTGCGACAAGGTTTCTTGTCGGTAGCGGCACCACCAGCAGGCTGGTGATGTCCCGCACTCAGCGCTCGCGGCTAGGGTGCCTGCGCCGACAAGTTCCCTAAAAGCGTAGGGCAAAAACATACAAAGGAAGGAATCAAGTAAAGGAAATAACATACCAATCACTACCCAAAATAGAGTTATATTACAAGACAGCTTGTCGCAGCTCTAACAGATTGTTCTTATAACATGACCAGCAGCGACAAGAAAAAGAGAAAACGGGCGGCCTAATCTACGCGATCGCCCTCAACCCTCTTGATCCCGCTCACCTTGTCCACAATGGGTGCGACAAGGGCCTTGAGCGCTTCCAGATCAGCATCCGGCAGCAAGGACCTGAGGACGTTGGTGAGATTGAGGCCTGGGTTGCGGAAGGCCACCTTCACCAGCACCTTTTGAAGAGCTCCCGCGCAGATTTTGCGCGACTCGTCGGCCAGCTGCTTTGGGATCTTTTCCCGGAGTCGCTGGAGGGCCGTCGCCACACCTTTGAAGAACAAGCTGAGCTTGGCGCTGGGTTGGAGGTGCTCATCGGAGGAGTACCCGAGATCCTCCATCCCCAGCTGCGCCAGCTCCCCGTCGATGGCTGCGGCAATATCCACGAGACCCTCCGTCCAGTGCTCCACATTCTCCCTAAAAGTGTTCTAGGTGTCAGCAGCCCTCGTCAGCAGCGCCTCGTTGGCCTTGATCTCCTCCTTCAAGGCCACCTCCCGCTCCTTGGCGCTGTCCAGCGTCTTGGTCAAAGTTGCCAGCTTCAGCTCAAGATCTGCGTTGGAGTCCTTGGCGGCGCTAAGCTCCCTTCCCTTATCGGCGAGGCGACCCTGCAGCTCGCCAAGGGTGTAGGCGTCCTTCTCGCGCTCATGCTTGAGCGCGGCAAGCTCTTCGCCACTTGCCTTGAGATCCGCCTCCAGCTACGCCACTTTCGTCTCCAGCTCCTTCTTGGCGGCCTCGGCAGCTGCGGCAGCATCCTCTGCTTCCTTGAGAGCCCCGCTGAATGTTTGCTCGCGCGCGGCAAGCTCCTCCTCATGGCTATCAAGGTTGACCTTCCGCTGCGCCAACTCGCCCTCCCGCGCAAACAGCTCCTCGGCGGCAAGCCGCTGTTGCTCTTCAACTTCGGCCTTCTCAAAGAGGAAGACTTTCTGCTCCTCGGCAAGTTGCTTCCGCTCCTCTGCCAAGGACCGGAGAGCTTCCTGGTTAAGACCCTGGAGCTCCTCCGCGCGTTTCTTGATGTATGCTCCCGCCTTCGCGACAAGCGCTTCTCGGGATTCCAGCTTGGCCTGCCGAGCGCAATAGAGCGACAGCAGCTTCCGCAGCAGCTGCTCCTCCTCAGGCTCGCCGCTGCTGCTGCTCGGCGCGTCAACCAGCGTCAGCCCAGCGGAGGCGAGCACCTCTCCATCTAGGATTTCTCCTTCGACCGGCGCCCTGGAGCTTGACGCCCAGGGAAGCTTGATGAAGATGCCATCGCCAGCGTTCAAATAGGCGCCAGGCTGGGGCTCTTCGGAGCCTGGCGCTGCGGAAGCGGCGGAGGGATCAGCGGTCGGTGTAGCGCCTGACGCTCCTGCGGCCTCGGGGCCGTCAGTGCGATCGCCGGATCCCTCGCCAGCTTATCTGGCGGCAGCTTTGGCAGCCTCTTCGCCGGCGGGATCATCAGCGCCGACTTCTTCTTTGGTGGCAGCGACATCGTCGGTATTGCCGCGCGCGTTATCCTCGCCGGCGACTTCGGTTTCCATTGGCTCCGTGGCAGATGGACCTGACGACCGGGAAAGGGAGAAAAGTCAAGCAAATATTCAAAAAGAAAATCAGAAGAAGAAGAACCCAAGGGGAGTTTTCAAAGCAAGAGGATTACCTGTACTAGGATCTACAGTTGTGGTCTCCGCCACTGGGGGGTCGCTGGTGCTATCCCTTGCCGGAGAACTCTCCCTTGCCGGGGAACCCTCCCTTGGCGGCGTAGTCGAAGTAGATGGCATGTCGGGGGCGGCTTTCGGACGCTCCTGGTTAGGCTGCTCTGCTCCTGCACAAACCAATGATCAGATGCCAGCAAAGAAAGAGCACCTATGCGCACCTAATAGCAGGAAGTAAACCATATACTTACGCTGGGGGCTGCTTTGGGGAGTAGTGGTTGGGTCCGACAAGGTGGTCTCGGACAAACCCCCTGCTGTCGCGGTGGGTTCGTCCTCGATGACAATCACCGGGACCTTGGCTCTCTTCGCCGCTCTCTGGGCTAGAGTCCTGAAAAGAAATGAGTTCGGAGTAAAGCAAAATCAGATACAATACAAAACAGCAAGAATTGAAGAACTACAAGTACCGCAAAAAAATCTTACTCTTCTTCTTCCTCGTCGGAGCTGAGCGCGGAGAGATCAAAATCCGGCTCACCCCCGACGCGACGAGTTGGAGGAGTAGGTTCCCTTAGCCGCTTGGCGGGGGCGGTAGCGGTGGTTCGGGAGGACCCCGCTCCAGTTGCCGCACCGGCGTGAGGCGCTCCCGCGGCAATAGTGCTTGTCGCGGCGGAGCGTGTCGCGCGGCTCGGCGGCTGTTGACTCGTCTGCCGCCCTGCTACATCCCGGCCTTGCGGAGACGCCTTCTTGGTGGAGCTGGGGGCTCTGCTTGCGGCAAGCTGCCTGAAGGTGAGGGGGGAGAGGAGCCGATCTCTAACGAGCCGCTCGCGCCCTCGGCAGGCTCGCTCGACTCAGCTTCAGGCTCGGCAAGCTCTCCCTCGCTGGCAAACTCCTCTCGCTCGGCAAGGCTTGCCGCCTCTGCTGCCTCTGCCTCCTCCACGGTGAATCCAAACTCGCCCGCGGTAGCGGCTGCCGCCGCCTCTTCCAGCCTAGTGGTGATGCGCTGCATCTCCGCATCGGTGGTGTCGCGGGTGAGGCTTTTCTGCTCATCGGAGCGGACCGCCACTTCTACCAAGCCGTCAAAGAACTCCTGCATGACATCGTCTGTAGGCTCTTGCCAAGTTGGGACAATTCCATGCGAATCGCACAGCGACATCATTGCACGGATGCGGTCGAGCGAGGAGTTGTTGCACAGCGGAACGACACCCCTCGGCAACCTGAACATTTCGGGATGTTGAGGGTCGTGCTTGAAAAGTTTCTTGAGCATCGCATCCAGTTCCAGGATAGTGAAGTTGAAGTTGAGGCCCGGGCGCAGCCTCATGATATCCGCCGCATTCTGGAACTCCCAAGCGGGTCTCCTCCTCTCCTGCAGGGGGGCGATGCGGCGGCAAAGAAAATCTGCGCCGATGGCGCCTCCAGTGAGCCCGGCAAGCCTGAGGCGTAGGATCCGGGTGACGGCAATCTTCATCCTATCGTCCTCCGGGGCCACATTGCTCCAATCGTTGCCACGCACTACTGGGACTTGGCGCTGGGCAGTAAATGGCTGCGGGTTCTCCTCGACAATCCAGCACCAGTCTGCTCTCCACTCCTCCCACTTGCTGCGGAGCTCTCCCTCCAGATAAGCTTCTTTCTTGCCAGTTCTCAAGATCCAGGCGATCCCGCTAGATAAAGGCCCATCTCTCTCAACTCGGGGCATAAAGAAGTGGCGAAAAAGAGCTACATTTGGGTGGACTCCAACAAAGTTTTCGCAGAGATGTGCGAAAACTGCCATGGTCAGAACAGCATTGGGGGTGAAGTCAAGGAGGTGGAACCCGTAGGTGTTCATAATATAGCAGAAGAATTCAGAGAAAGGCGGGCAGAGCCCGTAGTAGAAGAACAACGCGAAGAAGGGATATCCATTCGGAGCCCATTCCGAAGCGGCGGCTGAGAGTACCTTCGTGCGCGGATGCGCTCGCGTCTCCGTCGACCAGAAGAGGTAGTAGTACTCCCTCAGCTCCTTCGTGGCGAGC
>NC_057810.1:424885793-424900589 GCF_018294505.1 Triticum aestivum
CACAGCGCCACGAGCCGTTGTGCCTCCGCCGACTTCGGGCCCTTCCCCTTGTCGGCTTTCGGAGCCATGACGGAGGTGGTGAAGGAGACCGACGGCGTTGGTGGTGCTGGTGGCGATGGGGGGCGGAGCGCTGCTCTCTTTCGGCTTTGGGAAGAAGGGGGAGCGGCGGAGGTTTCTGAGATTGGAGTAGCAACCGGCGTGATGGGAGAACTGCCCCTATTTCCCCTGCTTATAAAGAGGGAGGGGGTGGACGTTCCGCCTTTCCGAATAAAGAAACCACCCACGATCTCTCCCATGATGCCGCACTCGACGCGTGCCGTTCGGGCAAGGCGCAGTGGATACGGAGTGAGATACGGCGTAACCTATGCCGCGCGTGCCCGTGCCCTGTTTTGGGCCTGGCCCAATAGCGCTCGGCACCGTGTATGGCCCAGGCCCGGGGGCTCTTGTCGGTGTACTAGAGTAGGGGTACCCTAGTATCCCAAACTTGTGCATAGGCAGTCGCAGCACCCCGCGGCAAGGCTTGCCGGGTGACCGCCAAGGTCCTCCATGGTTCCTTTGGAGCCATTCAAGAACAAAGTGTTCGAGCCAAGGAGACAAGGCCCCGGCAAGAGGAGCTTGCCGGGAAGGCCAACCAAGGCATCTCAAAGAACTTGCCGCGACGCGCCACGCGTCCCGGCAAGACCCGGTGAGCGAAAAGTTTCCGGACGCGACAAGACAACGACCGCGGCAAGGCGCTTGCCACGACAAGCTACCACTCTGTACCCGCGCTACAGCACATCCACCAACGTGTCGCCCTGGGACCTTTCCAGGCGCGCGTGGCAAGAGGCTGTGCAGCCAGCGGTGCGCGGTGGCGAGCGACACTGACAAGATTGCCATCGTGGTGAGCGGTGGCGTCCCTGGCGGTCTCTTCTTGCACTATTTGGGCGACGCAGACGGGCATTTAATGCCTTTGTCCCCTGCCGTCAGGGTTAGATATGATACACTGTACAGGTAGTTGTACCAACCGCAACACTTTTCCATTTTTACCCTTGCCTGCGTTGCCACCTGTCGGTGACCCCTTGAGCATATAAAAGGAGGCCCATGCGCAACGTAGAAGGGGGTTCGGAAGGCAGAAAACACTCACGCTCGGTCTCGTTAGCAGCTAGTGTGTACTGTAGCACTCAGCGCTCCCGAGCAAGAACTCAATACACTCAGACATGCAGCAGTAGGAGTATTATCTCTCCAGAGAGCTCCGAAGCTGGGTAAACTGCTCGTGTGCTTCGCCTCGATCCGCTCTTCATGCGATCTCCGCCCCCCGCCGAACCGAAAGGGGCTCGGTCCGCCGGTCCCATAGGTGTTCGTGGATCAGCTTCCCCGACATCTTTGGTGCGCCAGGTAGGGGCCGTCGAGGTTGTGTGAACCTGATCCGGCGTTCACACGAGCTAGATCTTCATCCTCTTCATCGACATGCCACCGAAGAAGAAAGCTTCGGAGGCGGCTGTTCCGTCCGTGTCGATCCCACCGCCACCGGAGCAGACGGGTGGTGGGGTAGATGCCGGCGGAAGAACGGGCGTCGACGAGGGAGCTCACGATGCTGCCAGGTCCAAGGACAAGGCTGCGCAGACCTCGGCGTTCGTACATGCACCGCGCCCATCACAGGAGGCGCGGGACCGACAGCGTCATGGTACTCGCAGTACCATGCGTTCGTTGGACCCAGATCGAGCTGGAGGATCTCGGGGGGCTCAAGACTGGCATGCACGCCAACGTGCTGGCACGAGCGAGACACGGTCGCCTGGACGAGATACTGCTCCTTCTAACATAGTTAGAAGTCCGAGCATATCCCGCTCCTCGCACCGTTCACCACTGCCACCCACCACTCCGGCAGAAGCTTTGGCCCGAGCTCAACTGCTCCTAGATTACCCTCCAACGGCGGACAAGATCCACGAATGGAGGGCCACCATTCAGAGTCTCATCGGCTTCGCCAACGGCGACATTCCACGGCAGCCGAGTACATCGCAGCCGCGGCAACACTGCTAGGCGCGAGCCGATGGCGAAAAACCGGTGGGGGTGCAACCACTGTGCACTCTCCACCCCGAAGGCCAAGATCGCCGACTCGCCGGATCTACCTCGACAACGATTCCACCGCATCATCAGATCCGCGAGCTCATCGCGATCAGCGCCAAGTTCTCCACGAACGACAGCAAGAAGACGCTCGTACTCGCATCGAGCGCCAAAGAGAAGCGCGGCATCAATCAGACCAGCACGCTGGGCCCTCTGTCGACATGCATGCGCCAGGGGAACCAGGCGACTTGCCGTACGCGGTAGGTTTCCCTGCGTTCACTCGTGAGCTGCGGCAAGTCCAGTGGCCCAGCACGAAGAATTTCAAGCCAGACGTACCAGAGAAGTACGACGGCAAGTGCATCCGTCAGAGTTCCTCAGCATCTACACCATCACGGTGCAAGCTGCCGGGGGGCGAGACGACAAGATCCTTGCCAACTACTTCCCACTGGTGCTCAAGCCCAATGTCAGGTCCTGGCTCATGCACTTGCCGGACAACTCCATATCCTCTTGGGCAGACCTATGCCATCAATTTGTCGGCGCCTTTACGGGCGGCCACAAGCCTCATGGCCAAGAGTGCGACCTTCATCTGCTAGCCCAGAAGGAAGGAGAGCCCCTGCGCAAGTATATTCAGAGATTCAGCCGTGTACAGCACAACATCCCAGATGTCCACCCTGTCGCGGTAATCAGCGTGTTCCATCAGAACGTATGAAACCGCAGGATGCGGGAGGAGATGGCGATGTGCAAGATCAGAGATGTCAGTGAGCTATATGCCCTGGCCGACAAGTGTGCACGTGCTGAGGAAGGGAGGAAACTCCCCGGAGAGAATACAGGAGCAGGAGGATCTGATAGCGAGGATGCTGCCCCGGCAAAGAAACACCGGCGGCGGAACAACAGGAAGAAGAAAGCCAAAGCTGGTAGCTCTGGCACGGAGATTGCCGCAGGCACCAACTACCAGGCTATGACGGTCGCCGACAAGCAGGACAACACCAACAAGCAGTACTGCAAGATCCACCGCACCAAGGGCCATGACCTCCAGAGCTCCAAGAAGGACGAGCAGCAGAAGGTTGAATACGAGCGACGCGACAAGGAGAAGGCCCAGGAAGGTGCTAGGGCAGCCGGCAAGAAACGCCCCGGCCGAGGAGGCCGCCGCGGCAAGGCCAAGTAGCGGCAAGGAGAGAGACCTCCCCGCGGCCACGACAAAGATGAAGATGACAACGACGATGAAGATATGGATGATGACGAGACCGATGAGCAGGAGTTCCAGAAAGCCACAGAGATCCTGTGCGTTGACGGCGATGCTTCTCTGCATACTTCATACCGCCAGCTCAAACAGTGGGTGCGGGAAGTCAATGCGGCAGAACCACCCGTCGAGTCACGCAAGCCTCTGAAATGGTCCCGCATGCCTATCATCTTTGATATTGAGGACTACCCTGATCGCATAACTGCGGTCGGGTGCTTGCCGATGTTGGTTTCACCAACTATCCGCAACCTCAAGGTCACTAAGATGCTAGTTGACGGCAGGGCCGGCTTGAACCTGATCTCCTCCGCGGTACTTCAGAAACTCCAGATCCCTGACAGCGAGCTCGAAGAGACCGGCACATTCCAAGGAATCAATTCGGAAAGGAGCAAGCCGAAGGGAAAGATCACGTTGCCGGTGACATTTGGCAGCGAGTTGAACTTTAGGACTGAGAGGGTCACTTTTGACGTTGCTGACTTTCCATTGCCTTACAATGGGATACTCGGCCGTCCAGCACTCGCCAAATTCATGGCAGCCTCTCACTATGCATACAACATGCTGAAGATGCCAGGCCCGATAAGTGTCATCTCTGTCCCTGGCGACAAGAAGGATGCTCTTATCTGCACAGACAAGATCTACCAGGAAGCAACAGCCGCAACAGATCGCAAGTCACTTGCCGTTGGAGCTCCCGGGGGAACGAAGAAGACCAAGTCCGACAAGAGTTCTGATGCCCACTCCGGCAAGCGCACCTCTTCGGAGTGCTGCGCTACCGTTGAGGACGCACCGTCGAGCTCCACCGGCAAGTGTAAGAAGACAATGGCAGCTCCGCCAGAAACCAAGAAGGTGTCCGCCAGGGACGACGGCACTGGTGGTACCTTCACCATCAGTGCCACTCTCGACCCTAAATAGGAAAGCGCGCTCGTTGCTTTCGTGCGGGCGAACATCGACGTGTTTGCGTGGCAACCGTCTGACATCCCCGGTGTTCCCAGGAAAGTAATCGAGCACCATCTTACCGTTTGTCCTCATGCGCGGCCCGTCAAGCAGAAAGTCAGGAAACAGGCAGTGGAGCGCCAAGAATTCATCACAGAAGAAATCAAGAAATTGGAAGCAGCAGGCCTTGTCAGAGGAGTGCTCCATCCTACGTGGTTGGCCAATCCTGTAGTTGTACGCAAGGCAAACGGGAAATGGAGGCTTTGTATCGACTTTACCGATGTTAATGAAGCTTGTCCCAAAGACCCATTTCCCTTGCCGCGCATTGACCAGATTGTTGACTCCACAGCCGGATGTGACTTGCTTTCATTTCTTGACGCATACTCAGGATACCATCAGATCTTCATGGCAAAAGAGGATGAGGAGAAGACCGCATTCATCACTCCATGTGGCACATACTGTTTTATACGGATGCCTTTCGGTTTAAACAATGCTGGATCAACATTTGCAAGGGTAGTCCATGACACTTTTGAGCCACAAATACACAGAAATGTGGAAGCCTACATGGATGACATAGTGGTCAAAAGCAAGGACAAGGCAGCTCTGATTCAAGATTTGGACGAAACCTTTGCAAATCTGCGCAATATCAACCTCAAGCTTAACCCCGAGAAGTGTGTGTTTGGAGTCCCCTCCGGCAAGCTTCTCGGGTTCTTCGTGTCTCAGCGGGGAATTGAAGCCAATCCCGACAAGATCAAGGCCATTGAGCAGATTGAAGCACCAAAGCGCGTCAAGGATGTACGAAAACTTGCCGGTTGCGTGGGTGCTCTCAGCAGGTTTATCTCTAGATCTGCTGAGCGCGCCCTGCCGTTTTTCAAAATATTGAAAAAGGCAGGTCCAATGAAATGGACCCCGGAAGCGGAGGCTGCGCTGCAGGACTTAAAGAGATACCTGTCCTCCACTCCAACACTTGTCGCAGCTAAGCCACAAGAGAAGTTGCTGCTGTATATAGCGGCAACCAATCAAGTGGTTAGTGCTGCGTTAGTAGCGGAGAGGGAGGCGGATGATGAGCCAGCAACCACGACAGATGCATCCAGCGACAAGCAGGGGACTTCACCGACAAGCTCTGGTCCCGACAAGAATGGATCTGCGCAGGCGCGTGAGGAGATGCAGAAGAGAATGGTGCAGCGCCCAGTTTACTTTGTCAGTTCTCTTCTGCAGGGGGCTAGGTCAAGGTACTCTGGTGTGCAGAAATTGCTTTTCGGCCTTCTCATGGCTTCGAGAAAGTTGCGCCATTACTTCGAAGCACATGAGATCACAGTTGTCACTCGTTTTCCGCTGAAGAGGATACTGCAGAATCCAGAAGCAACAGGCAGGATTGTCGAGTGGGCACTGGAACTGTCAAGCTTTGGCCTCAAGTTTGAGAGCACTTCAACTATCCAAAGCAGAGCATTGGCAGAGTTCATAGCAGAGTGGACGCCAACACCAGATGAAGAAATTCCAGAAACGAGCATCCCCGTCAAGGAAGCAAGCAAAGAGTGGCTGATGTACTTTGATGGTGCCTTCTCGCTGCAAGGCGCCGGTGCGGGCGTGCTACTTGTTGCACCCACCGGAGAGCACCTCAAGTACGTAGTCCAGATGCACTTTCCCAAGGAGCAAGCAACGAACAATACCACAAAGTATGAAGGTTTGCTTGCCGGTCTCAGGATCACGGCAGACCTTGGGATCAAGAAACTCATTGTCAGGGGTGACTCACAGCTTGTCGTCTGCCAAGTGAACAAGAATTATTAGAGTCCCTTGATGGAAGCTTACGTTGATGAAGTGAGAAAGCTAGAAGAGCACTTTGATGGCCTACAGATGGAACATGTTCCAAGAGCTCAGAACGACATTGCCGACGGCCTGTCGAGGTGCGCCGCACTTAAGTTACCTGTGGAACCAGGGATCTTTGTGCTCAAGCTGACTCAACCGTCCGTAACGCCATCAACTGGACAGAGCAAGAAGAGGAAGTTGATTTATGGTGACTACTTTCCGGCAGAGCTCCCCGGAGCCGCCACCAAGAAGGTCCCCAAGATCAACACCAAGGGTGCTGAGGAGTAGTCTGCTCCGACAAGCCCTAGGGTTTGTTCCATTGAAGCAAATGCTCCCGACAAGTTTTGCTCCGGCAAGCTTGCCGGGGAACATCAAGCTCCGGCTGAGCTGCAGGTTCTTGCCGTAGAAGCGGATGCTCCCGCAGCAGCAGATGTGCCTTTAGTCCTTGTTGTCGAGCCACAAGCTCCAGCATGGGCACAGCAGATTGTCCGTTTCCTTCAGACAGGAGAACTTCCCGAAGAGCAAGAAGAAGCGGAAAGAGTAGCCCGACAGTCAAGTATGTACCAGTTTGTCGACAACACACTGTACAGAAGAAGACTCAACGGTGTGAAATTGAAGTGTATTCACCGGGAAGGCGGACAAAAGCTGTTGGCAGAGATACATGGAGGCATATGTGGCCACCAGCAAGGTTTCTTTTGGCCGACAGCCCTCCAGGATGCAACTGCACAAGTAACCAAGTGTGAAGTGTGTCAGTTCCATTCCAAGCAGATACACCAGCCAGCTCAAGCTCTCCAGACGATCCCTTTATCTTGGCCATTTTCGGTCTGGGGCTCGACATCCTCGGCCCCTTTCCCCGAGCTGTCGGGGGCTTTGAGTACTTGTACGTTGCAATCGACAAGTTCACAAAGTGGCCGGAAGTGGAAGCAGTGAGAAAGGTGACAGCACAGTCAGCAGTCAAGTTCTTCAGGTCGATTGTTTGCCGTTTCGGGATCCCTAACAGGATCATCACCGACAAGGGCACGCAATTCACAAGCCGCACCTTCATGCAATATGTCCAAGATCTTGGCGCCAAGGTCTGCTTCGCTTCTGTTGCTCACCCGAGAAGCAACGGTCAAGCGGAGAGGGCGAATGCTGAAGTGCTGTGCGGGCTCAAGACCAGAATTTTCGACAGGCTGCGCAAGTGCGGAAAGAACTGGATTGAGGAGCTGCCGGTGGTTCTTTGGTCGATCAGGATGACGCCAAATCGAGCCACTGGCCAGACACCTTTTGCTCTAGTCTATGGAGCAGAGGCAGTTCTCCCCACGGAACTCGTATACGGGTCACCTCGAGTGCTCGCTTATGATGAGCTTGAGCAAGAGCAGCTGCGACAAGATGACGTGCTGCTCCTTGAGGAAGACCGTCTTCAGGCCGTTGTACGAGCTGCTTGTACCAGCAAGCTTTGCGTCGCTACCATAGCTGCAAAGTTAATGCCAGAAGTCTCGAGGAAGGCGACCTTGTTCTTCGGCGCGTTCAGTCCGCCAAGAATTCCAACAAGTTGACGACGAAGTGGGAAGGCCCTTACCGGGTGAGACGAGTCACTAGGCCTGGCGCAGTCCTCCTTGAGACCGAAGATGGCATTCCGGTGAGCAACTCCTGGAACATTGAGCATCTTCGTAAGTTTTACCCGTAGGGCGCGGTTGCCGGAACCTGTTCCGGCAACCACCTTTTGTAAAAGTCTTGCCGCTGTTGCATGTAATCCTTTGTACAAAGCCGGGCGCAGACCCCGTGCATAAGTAAAGCACATGTGCTCCGCACATCTTGTCACTTTCATGCTTTCTACCTTATTTTTGCATGTGTTGTCTGACACTTTGTGCAGCACCTACCCCCCGGTAAGCAATAACAAGCAATAACTACCCCCTTGGCGCTGTCCAGTGTCTAGGTCAAAGTTGCCAGCTTCAGCTCAAGATCTACGTTGGAGTCCTTGGCGGTGCTAAGCTCCCTGCCCTTCTTGGCGAGGCGACCTTGTAGCTCGCTAAGGGTGTAGGCGTCCTTCTCGCGCTCATGCTTGAGCGCGGCAAGCTCTTCGCCCCTCGCCTTGAGATCGGCCTCCAGTTGCGCCACTTTCGTCTCCAGCTCCTTCTTGGCGGCCTCGGCAGCTGCGGCAGCATCCTCTGCTTCCTTGAGAGCCCCACCGAATGTTTGCTCGCGTGCGGCAAGCTCCTCCTCGTGGCTGTCAAGGTTGACCTTCCGCTGCGCCAACTCGCCCTCCCATGCAAACAGCTCCTTGGCGGCAAGCCGCTGTTGCTCTTCAACTTCGGCCTTCTCAAGGAGGAAGGCTTTCTGCTCCTCGGCAAGTTGCTTCCGCTCCTCTGCCAGGGACCGGAGAGCTTCTTGGTTAAGACCCTAGAGCTCCTCCGCGTGCTTCTTGATGTCCGCTCCCGCCTTCGCGACAAGCGCTTCTCGGGATTCCAGCTTGGCCTGCCGAGCGCGGTAGAGCGACAGCAGCTTCCCCAGCAGCTGCTCCTCCTCAGGCTCGCCGCTGCTGCTGCTCGGCGCATCAACCAGCGTCAGCCCAGCAGAGGCGAGCACCTCTCCATCCAGGATTTCTCCTTCGACCGACGCCCTAGAGCTAGACGCCCAGGGAAGCTTGATGAAGATGCCATCGCCGGCCTTCAAATAGGCGCCAGGCTGGGGCTCTTCGGAGCCTGGCGCTGCGGAAGCGGCGGAGGGATCGGCGGTCGGCGTAGCGCCTGACACTCCTGCGGCCTCGGGGCCGTCAGTGCGATCGCCGGACCCCTCGCCAGCTTCTGCGGTGGCAGCTTTGGCAGCCTCTTCGCCGGCGGGATCATCAGCGTCGGCTTCTTCTTTAGTGGCAGCAACATCATTGGTATTGCCGCGCGCGTTCTCCTCGCCAGCGACTTCGGTTTCCATTGGCTCCGTGGCAGATGGACCTGACGACCAGGAAAGGAAGAAAAGTCAAGCAAATATTCAAAAAGAAAATCAGAAGAAGAAGAATCCAAGGGAAGTTTTCAAAGCAAGAGGATTACCTGTACTAGGATCTACAGTTGTGGTCTCCGCCACCGGGGGGTCGCTGGTGTTGTCCCTTGCCGGAGAACTGTCCCTTGCCGGACAATTCTCCCTTGCCGGAGAATGCACCCTTGCCGGGGAACCCTCCCTTGGCGGCGTAGTGGAAGCAGATGGCATGTCGGGGGCGGCTTCCGGACGCTCCTGGTGAGGCTGCTCTGCTCCTGCACAAACCAATGATCAGATGCCAGCAAAGAAAGAGCACCTATGCGCGCCTAATAGTAGGAAGTAAACCATATACTTACGCTGGGGGCTGCGCTGGGGGCTGCTTTGGGGAGTAGTGGCCGGGTCCGACAAGGTGGTCTCGGACAAACCCCCTGCTGTCGCGGTGGGTTCGACCTCGATGACAATCACCGGGACCTTGGCTCTCTTCGCCGCTCTCTGGGCCAGAGTCCTGAAAAGGAATGAGTTCGGAGTAAAGCAAAATCAGATACAATACAAAACAGCAAGAATTGAAGAACTACAAGTACCGCAAAAAAATCTTACTCTTCTTCTTCCTCGTCGGAGCTGAGCGCGGAGAGATCAAAATCCGGCTCACCTCCGGCGCGACGAGGCGGAGGAGTAGGTTCCCTTAGCCGCTTGGCGGGGGCGGTAGCGGTGGTCCGGGAGGACCCCGCTCCAGTTGCCGCACCGGCGTGAGGCGCTCCCGCGGCAATAGTGCTTATCGCGGCGGAGCGTGTCGCGCGGCGCAGCGGCTGTTGACTCGTCTGCCGCCCTGCTACGTCCCCGGCCTTGCGGAGACGCCTTCTTGGTGGAGCTGGGGGCTCTGCTTGCGGCAAGCTGCCTGAAGGTGAGGGGGAGAGGAGCCGATCTCTAACGAGCCGCTCGCGCCCTTTTATATGCTCAAGGGGTCACCGACAGGTGGCAACGCAGGCAAGGGTAAAAATGGAAAAGTGTTGCGGTTGGTACAACTAGCTGTACGGTGTATCATACCTAACCCTGACGGCAGGGGACAAAGGCAATAAATGCCCGTTTGCGTCACCCAAAGAGTGCAAGAAGAGACCGTCAGGGACGCCACCGCTCGCCACGATGGCAATCTTGTCAGTGTCACTCGCCACCGCGCACCGCTGGCTGCACAGCCTCTTGCCATGCGCGCCTGGAAAGGTCCCAGGGCGACACGTTGGTGGATGTGCTGGAGCGCGGGTACAGAGTGGTACCTTGTCGCGGCAAGCGCATTGCCGCGGTCGTTGTCTTGTCGCGTCCGGAAGCTTGTCGCTCACCGGGTCTTGCCGGGACGCGTGGCGCGTCGCGACAAGTTCTTTGAGATGCCTTGGTTGGTCTTCCCGGCAAGCTCCTCTTGCCGGGGCCTTGTCTCCTTGGCTCAAACACTTTGTTCTTGAATGGCTCCAAAGGAACCATGGAGGACCTTGGCGGTCACCCGGCAAGCCTTGTCGCGGGGTGCTGCCACTGCCTGTGCACTAGTTCGGGATACTAGGGTACCCCTACTCTAGTACACCGACAGTCCCGGACCACCGCTACCGCCCCCGCACCGGCGTGAGGCGCTCCCGCGGCAACAGTGCTTGTCGCGGCGGAGCGTGTCGCGCGGCGCGGCGGCTGTTGACTCGTCTGCTGCCCTGCTATGTCCCCGGCCTTGCGGAGACGCCTTCTTGGTGGAGCTGGGGGCTCTGCTTGCGGCAAGCTGCCTGAAGGTGAGGGGGGAGAGGAGCCGATCTCTAACGAGCCGCTCGCGCCCTCGGCGGGCTCCCTCGGCTCAGCTTCAGGCTCGGCAAGCTCTCCCTCGCCGGCAAACTCCTCTTGCTCGGCAAGGCTTGCCGCCTCTGCTGCCTCTGCCTCCTCCACGGTGAATCCAAACTCGCCCGCGGCAGCGGCTGCCGCCGCCTCTTCCAGCCTAGTGGTGATGCGCTGCATCTCCGCATCGGTGGTGTCGCGGGTGAGGCTTTTCTGCTCATCGGAGCGGACCGCCACTTCTACCAAGCCGTCAAAGAACTCCTGCACGATGTCGTCTGTAGGATCTTGCCAAGTTGGGACAATTCCATGGGAATCGCACAGCGGCATCATTGCACGGATGCGGTCGAGCAAGGAGTTGTTGCACAGCGGAACGACACCCCTCGGCAACCTGAACATTTCGGGATGTTGAGGTTCATGCTTGAACAGTTCCTTGAGCATCGCGTCCAGTTCCAGGACAGTGAAGTTGAAGTTGAGTCCCGGGCGCAGCCTCATGATATCCGCCGCATTCTGGAACTCCCAAGCGGGTCTCCTCCTCTCCTGCAGAGGGGCGATGCGGCGGCGAAGAAAATCTGCGCCGACGGCGCCTACAGTGAGCCCGGCAAGCCTGAGGCGTAGGATCCGGGTGACGGCAATCTTCAGCCTATCGTCCTCCGGGGCCACATTGCTCCAATCGTTGCCACGCACTACTGGGACTTGGCGCTGGGCAGTAAATGGCTGCGGGTTCTCCTCGACAATCCAGCACAAGTCTGCTCTCCACTCCTCCCGCTTGCTGCGGAGCTCTCCCTCCAGATAAGCTTCTTTCTTGCCAGTTCTCGAGATCCAGGCGATCCCGCCAGATAAAGGCCCATCTCTCTCAACTCGGGGCATAAAGAAGTGGTGAAAAAGAGCTACGTTTGGGTGGACTCCGACAAAGTTTTCGCAGAGATGTGCGAAAACTGCCATGGTCAGAACAGCATTGGGGGTGAAGTCAAGGAGGTGGAACCCGTAGGTGTTCATAATATCGCAGAAGAATTCAGAGAAAGGCGGGCAGAGCCCGCAGTAGAAGAACAACGCGAAGAAGGGATATCCATTCGGAGCCCGTTCTGAAGCGGCGGCTGAGATTACCATCGTGCGCGAATATGCTCGCGTCTCCGTCGACCAGAAGAGGTAGTAGTACTCCCTCAGCTCCTTCGCGGCAAGCTCGGGGGGGTGGGGAGATTGCCCGCTCCTTTCGCAGCGCCACGAGCCGCTGCGCCTCGGCCGATTTTGGGCCCTTCCCCTTGTCGGCTTTCGGAGCCATGACGGAGGTGGTGAAGGAGATCGACGGCGTTGGTGGTGCTGGTGGCGATGGGGGGCGGAGCACTGCTCTCTTTCGGCTTTGGGAAGAAGGTGGAGCGGCGGAGGTTTCTGAGATTGGAGTAGCAACCGGCGTGTTGGGCGAACTGCCCCTGTTTCCCCTGCTTATAAAGAGGGAGGGGGCGGACGTTCCGCCTTTCCGAATAAAGAAACCACCCACCATCTCTCCCACGATGCCGCACTCGACGCGTGCCGTTCAGGGAGGGCGCGGTGGATACGGAGTGAGATACGGCGTAACCTAGGCCGCGCGTGCCCGTGCCTTGTTTTGGGCCTGGCCCAACAGCGCTCGGCACCGTGTATGGCCCAGGCCCGGGGGCTCCTATCGGTGTACTAGAGTAGGGGTACCCTAGTATCCCGAACTTGTGCACAGGCAGTCGCAGCACCCCGCGGCAAGGCTTGCCGGGTGACCGCCAAGGTCCTCCATGGTTCCTTTGGAGCCATTCAAGAACAAAGTGTTTGAGCCAAGGAGACAAGGCCCCGGCAAGAGGAGCTTGCCGGGAAGACCAACCAAGGCATCTCAAAGAACTTGTCGCGACGCGCCACGCGTCCCGGCAAGACCCGGTGAGCGATAAGCTTCCGGACGCGACAAGACAACGACCGCGGCAATGCGCTTGCCGCGACAAGGTACCACTCTGTACCCGCGCTCCAGCACATCCACCAACGTGTCGCCCTGGGACCTTTCCAGGCGCGCATGGCAAGAGGCTGTGCAGCCAGCGGTGCGCGGTGGCAAGCGACACTGACAAGATTGCCATCGTGGCGAGCGGTGGCGTCCCTGACGGTCTCTTCTTGCACTCTTTGGGTGACGCAGACGGGCATTTATTGCCTCTGTCCCCTGCCGTCAGGGTTAGGTATGATACACCGTACAGCTAGTTGTACCAACCGCAACACTTTTCCATTTTTACCCTTGCCTGCGTTGCCACCTGTCGGTGACCCCTTGAGCATATAAAAGGAGGCCCATGCGCAACGTAGAAGGGGGTTCGGAAGGCAGAAAACACTCATGCTCGTTCTCGTTAGCAGCTATTGTGTACTGTAGCACTCAGCGCTCCCGAGCAAGAACTCAATACACTCAGACATGCAGCAATAGGAGTATTAACTCTCTAGAGAGCTCCGAAGTTGGGTAAACTGCTCGTGTGCTTCGCCTCGATCCGCTCTTCGTGCGATCTCCGCCCCCCGCCGAACCGAAAGTGGCTCGGTCCGCCAGTCCCATAGGTGTTCGTGGATCAGCTTCCCCGACATCTTTTGGCGCCGTCCGTGGGGAAGGAGTAGGTTCCCTTAGCCGCTTGGCGGGGGCGGTAGCGGTGGTCCGGGAGGACCCCGCTCCAGTTGCCGCACCGGCGTGAGGCGCTCTCGCGGCAACAGGGCTTGTCGCGGCGGAGCGTGTCGCACGGCGCGGCGGCTGTTGACTCGTCTGCCGCCCTGCTACGTCCCCGGCCTTGCGGAGACGCCTTCTTGGTGGAGCTGGGGGCTCTGCTTGCGGCAAGCGGCCTGAAGGTGGAGAGGAGCCGATCTCTAACGAGCTACTCGCGCCCTCGGCGGGCTCGCTCGACTCAGCTTCAGGCTCGGCAAGCTCTCCCTCGCCGGCAAACTCCTCTCGCTCGGCAAGGCTTGCCGCCTCTGCTGCCTCTGCCTCCTCCACGGTGAATCCAAACTCGCCCGCGGCAGCGGCTGCCGCCGCCTCTTCCAGCCTAGTGGCGATGCGCTGCATCTCCGCATCGGTGGTGTCGCGGGTGAGGCTTTTCTGCTCATCAGAGCGGACCGCCACTTCTACCAAGCCGTCAAAGAACTCCTGCACGACATCGTCTATAGGCTCTTGCCAAGTTGGGACAATTCCATGCGAATCGCACAGCGGCATCATTGCACGGATGCGGTCGAGCGAGGAGTTGTTGCACAGCGGAACGACACCCCTCGGCAACCTGAACATTTCGGGATGTTGAGGGTCGTGCTTGAACAGTTCCTTGAGCATCACGTCCAGTTCCAGGACAGTGAAGTTGAAGTTGAGGCCCGGGCGCAGCCTCATGATATCCGCCGCATTCTGGAACTCCCAAGCGGGTCTCCTCCTCTCCTGCAGGGGGGCGATGCGGCGGCGAAGAAAATCTGCAGCGACGGCGCCTACAGTGAGCCCGGCAAGCCTGAGGCGTAGGATCCGGGTGACGGCAATCTTCAGCCTATCGTCCTCCGGGGCCACATTGCTCCAATCGTTGCCACGCACTACTGGGACTTGGCGTTGGGCAGTAAATGGCTGCGGGTTCTCCTCGACAATCCAGCACCAGTATGCTCTCCACTCCTCCCACTTGCTCCGGAGCTCTCCCTCCAGATAAGCTTCTTTCTTGCCAGTTCTCGAGATCCAGGCGATCCCGCCAGATAAAGGCCCATCTCTCTCAACTCGGGGCATAAAGAAGTGGCAAAAAAGAGCTATGTTTGGGTGGACTCCAACAAAGTTTTTGCAGAGATGTGCGAAAACTGCCATGGTCAGAACAGCATTGGGGGTGAAGTCAAGGAGGTGGAATCCGTAGGTGTTCATAATATCGCAGAAGAATTCAGAGAAAAGCGGGCAGAGCCCGCAGTAGAAGAACAACGTGAAGAAGGGATATCCATTCGGAGCCCGTTCCGAAGCGGCGGCCGAGAGTACCTTCGTGCGCGGATGTGCTCGCGTCTCCGTCGACCAGAAGAGGTAGTAGTACTCCCTCAGCTCCTTC
>NC_057810.1:424900896-424911713 GCF_018294505.1 Triticum aestivum
TGAAGGAGATCGACAACGTTGGTGGTGCTGGTGGCGATGGGGGGCGGAGCGCTGCTCTCTTTCGACTTTGGGAAGAAGGGGGGAGTGGCAGAGGTTTCTGAGATTGGAGTAGCAACCGGCGTGATGGGCAAACTGCCCCTGTTTCCCCTGCTTATAAAGAGGGAGGGGGAGGACGTTCCGCCTTTCTGAATAAAGAAACCACCCATGATCTCTCCCACGACGCCGCACTCGACGCGTGCCGTTTGGGGAGGGCGCGGTGGATACGGAGTGACATACGGCGTAACCTAGGCCGCGCGTGCCCATGCCCTGTTTTGGGCTTGGCCCAACAGCGCGCGGCACCGTTTATGGCCCAGGCCCGGGGGCTCCTGTCGGTGTACTAGAGTAGGGGTACCCTAGTATCCCGAACTTGTGCACAGGCAGTCGCGGCACCCCGCGGCAAGGCTTGTCGGGTGACCGCCAAGGTCCTCCATGGTTCCTTTGGAGCCATTCAAGAACAAAGTGTTCGAGCCAAGGAGACAAGGCCCCGGCAAGAGGAGCTTGCCGGGAAGGCCAACCAAGGCATCTCAAAGAACTTGCCGCGATGCACCACACGTCTCGGCAAGACCCGGTGAGCGACAAGGTTCCGGACGTGACAAGACAATGACCGCGGCAACGCGCTTGCCGCGACAAGCTACCACTCTGTACCCGCGCTCCAGCACATCCACCAACGTGTCGCCCTGGGACCTTTCCAGGCGCGCGTGGCAAGAGGCTGTGCAGCCAGCGGTGCGCTGTGGCGAGCGACACTGACAAGATTGCCATCATGGCGAGCGGTGGCGTCCCTGACGGTCTCTTCTTGCACTATTTGGGCGACGCAGACGGGCATTTAATGCCTTTGTCCCCTGCCGTCAGGGTTAGGTATGATACACTGTACAGGTAGTTGTACCAACCGCAACACTTTTCCATTTTTACCCTTGCCTGCGTTGCCACCTGTCGGTGACCCCTTGAGCATATAAAAGGAGGCCCATGCGCAACATAGAAGGGGGTTTGGAAGGCAGAAAACACTCATGCTCGGTCTCGTTAGCAGCTAGTGTGTACTGTAGCACTCAGCGCTCCCGAGCAAGAACTCAATACACTCAGACATGCAGCAGTAGGAGTATTATCTCTCCAAAGAGATCCGAAGCTCGGTAAACTGCTCGTGTGCTTCGCCTCGATCCGCTCTTCATGCGATCTCCGCCCCCCGCCGAACCGAAAGGGGCTCGGTCCGCTCGAGAAGCGCTTGTCGCTAAGGCGGGGGGACATCAAGAAGCGCGCGGAGGAGCTCCAGGGTCTTAACCAGGAAGCTCTCTGGTCCCTGGCAAAGGTGCGGAAGCAACTTGCCGAGGAGCAGAAAGCCTTCCTCCTTGAGAAGGCCGAAGTTGAAGAGCAACAGCGGCTTGCCGCTGAGGAGCTGTTTGCGCGGGAGGGCGAGTTGGCACAATGGAAGGTCAACCTTGACAGCCACGAGGAGGAGCTTCCCTCGCGCGAGCAAACATTCGGCGGGGCTCTCAAGGAAGCAGAGGATGCTTCCACAGCTGCCGAGGCCGCCAAGAAGGAGCTGGAGACGAAAGTGGCGCAGCTGGAGGCCGATCTCAAGGCGAGGGGCGAAGAGCTTGCCGCGCTCAAGCATGAGCGCGAGAAGGACGCCTACACCCTTGGTGAGCTGCAGGGTCGCCTCGCCGAGAAGGGCAGGGAGCTTAGCGCCGCCAAGGACTCCAACGCAGATCTTGAGCTGAAGCTGGCAACTTTGACCAAGACGCTGGACAGCGCCAAGGAGCGGGAGGTGGCCTTGAAGGAGGAGATCAAGGCCAACGAGGCGCTGCTGACGAGGGCTGCTGACACCCAGAACACTTTTAGGGAGAATGTGGAGCACTGGACGGAGGGTCTCGTGGATATTGCCGCAGCCATCGACGGGGAGCTGGCGCAGCTGGGGATGGAGGATCTCGGGTACTCCTCCGATGAGCACCTGCAACCCAGCGCCAAGCTCAGCTTGTTCTTCAAAGGCGTGGCGACGGCCCTCCAGCGACTCCGGGAGAAGATCCCAAAGCAGCTGGCTGACGAGTCGCGCAAAATCTGCGCGGGAGCTCTTCAAAAGGTGCTGGTGAAGGTGGCCTTCCACAACCCAGGCCTCAATCTCACCAACATCCTCAGGTCCTTGCTGCCGGATGCTGATCTGGAAGTGCTCAAGGCCCTTGTCGCACCCATTGTGGACAAGGTGAGCGGGATCAAGAGGGTTGAGGGCGATCGCGTAGATTAGGCCGCCCGTTTTCTCTTTTTCTTGTCGCTGCTGGTCATGTTATAAGAACAATCTGTTAGAGCTGCGACAAGCTGTCTTGTAATATAACTCTATTTTGGGTAGTGATTGCTATGTTATTTCCTTTACTTGATTCCTTCCTTTGTATGTTTTTGCCCTACGCTTTTAGGGAACTTGTCGGCGCAGGCACCCTAGCCGCGAGCGCTGAGTGCGGGACGTCACCAGCCTGCTGGTGGTGCCGCTACCGACAAGAAACCTTGTCGCAGCTAGTCGCAGCTCACTTAAGTTGTTGAGCGGACTCGAAACAAAGTAAGGGCGCAACTAGCTACGAGTTGGTTCCTCCGTGCACAGGTTTTCCATACAAAGCACGGTCGTTCGAGGAAGATAACTTAAAAATTTTAAAATTGATTGCTCAAACTTTGGCAACTTAGCTTTTTTGTCGTTTGCTTCTCGGTAAGGCGAAACTTTCTTGAACGACGCCTGGTCCACACCATTATCTTCTCTTTTCCCCCCGGCAAACTTGTGGGCGAGGGAACCTTCCTTTCTTTGGGAAAAAGAAAGAAGAGAAAATAAAGATATGGAGCCTTATGGCTTGTTATTGCTTACCGGTGGTAGGTGCTGCACAAAGTGTCAGACAACACATGCAAAAAAAGGTAGAAAGCATGAAAGTGACAAGATGTGCGGAGCACATGTGCTTTACTTATGCACGGGGTCTGCGCCCAGCTTTGTACAAAGGATTACATGCAACAGCGGCAAGACTTGTACAAAAGGTGGTTGCCGGAACTGGTTCCGGCAACCGCGCCCTACGGGTAAAACTTACGAAGATGCTCAATGTTCCAGGAGTTACTCACCGGAATGCCATCTTTGGTCTAAAGGCGGACTGCGCCAGGCCTAGTGACTCGTCTCACCCGATAAGGGCCTTCCCACTTCGGTGTCAACTTGTTGGAATTCTTGGCGGACTGAACGCGCCAAAGAACAAGGTCGCCTTCCTCAAGACTTCTGGCATTAACTTTGCGGCTATGGTAACGACGCAAAGCTTGCTGGTATCGAGCAGCTCGTACAGCGGCCTGAAGATGGTCTTCCTCAAGGAGCAGCGCGTCATCTTGTCGCAGCTGCTCTTGCTCAAGCTCATCATAAGCGAGCACTCGAGGCGACCCGTATACGAGTTCCGTGGGGAGAACTGCCTCTGCTCCATAGACTAGAGCAAAAGGTGTCTGGCCAGTGGCTCGATTTGGCATTGTCCTGATCGACCAAAGAACCACCGGCAGCTCCTCAATCCAGTTCTTTCCGCACTTGCGCAGCCAGTCGAAAGTTCCGGTCTTGAGCCCGCGCAGCACTTCAGCATTCGCCCTCTCCGCTTGACCATTGCTTCTCGGGTGAGCAACAGAAGCGAAGCAGACCTTGGCGCCAAGATCTTGGACATATTGCATGAAGGTGTGGCTTGTGAATTGCGTGCCGTTGTCGGTGATGATCCTGTTAGGGATCCCGAAACGGCAAACAATCGACCTGAAGAACTTGACTGCTGACTGTGATGTCACCTTTCTCACTGCTTCCACTTCCGGCCACTTTGTGAACTTGTCGATTGCAACGTACAAGTACTCAAAGCCCTCGACAGCTCGGGGAAAGGGGCCGACGATGTCGAGCCCCCAGACTGAAAATGGCCAGGATAAAGGGATCGTCTAGAGAGCTTGAGTTGGCTGGTGTATCTGCTTGGAATGGAACTGACACGCTTCACACTTGGTTACTTGTGCAGTTGCATCCTGGAGGGCTGTCGGCCAAAAGAAACCTTGCCGGAACGCTTTGCCGGCAAGTGCTCTTGCGCCAATGTGGTGGCCACATATGCCTCCATGTATCTCTGCCAACAGCTTTTGTCCGCCTTCCCGGTGAATACACTTCAATTTCACACCGTTGAGTCTTCTTCTGTATAGTGTGTTGTCGACAAACTGGTACATACTTGACTGTCGGGCTACTCTTTCCGCTTCTTCTTGCTCTTCTGGAAGTTCTCCTATCTGAAGGAAATGGACAATCTGCTGTGCCCATGCTGGAGCTTGTGGCTCGACAACAAGGACTACAGGCACATCTGCTGCTGCAGGAGAATCCGCTTCTATGGCAAGAATCTGCGGCTCAGCCGGAGCTTGATGTTCCCCGGCAAACTTGCCGGAGCAAAACTTGTCGGGAGGGTATGCTTCAATGGAACAAACCCTAGGGCTTGTCGGAGCAGACTACTCCTCAGCACCCTTGGTGTTGATCTTGGGGACCTTCTTGGTGGCGGCTCCGCGGAGCTCTGCCGGAAAGTAGTCACCAAAAATCAACTTCCTCTTCTTGCTCTGTCCAGTTGATGGCGTTACGGACGGTTGAGTCAGCTTGAGCACAAAGATCCCTGGTTCCACAGGTAACTTAAGTGCGGCGCACTTCGACAGGCCGTCGGCAATGTCGTTCTGAGCTCTTGGAACATGTTCCATCTGTAGGCCATCAAAGTGCTCTTCTAGCTTTCTCACTTCATCAACGTAAGCTTCCATCAACGGACTCTGATAATTCTTGTTCACTTGGCGGACGACAAGCTGTGAGTCACCCCTGACAATGAGTTTCTTGATCCCAAGGTCTGCCGTGATCCTGAGACCGGCAAGCAAACCTTCATACTCTGTGGTATTGTTCGTTGCTTGCTCCTTGGGAAAGTGCATCTGGACTACGTACTTGAGGTGCTCTCCGGTGGGTGCAACAAGTAGCACGCCCGCACCGGCGCCTTGCAGCGAGAAGGCACCATCAAAGTACATCAGCCACTCTTTGCTTGCTTCCTTGACGGGGATGCTCGTTTCTGGAATTTCTTCATCTGGTGTTGGCATCCACTCTGCTATGAACTCTGCCAATGCTCTGCTTTGGATAGTTGAAGTGCTCTCAAACTTGAGGCCAAAGCTTGACAGTTCCAGTGCCCACTCGACAATCCTGCCTGTTGCTTCTGGATTCTGCAGTATCCTCTTCAGCGGAAAACGAGTGACAACTGTGATCTCATGTGCTTGGAAGTAATGGCGCAGCTTTCTCGAAGCCATGAGAAGGCCGAAAAGCAATTTCTGCACACCAGAGTACCTTGACCTAGCCCCCTGCAGAAGAGAACTGACAAAGTAAACTGGGCGCTGCACCATTCTCTTCTACATCTCCTCACGCGCCTGCGAAGATCCATTCTTGTCGGGACCAGAGCTTGTCGGTGAAGTCCCCTGCTTGTCGCTGGATGCATCTGCCGTGGTTGCTGGCTCATCATCCGCCTCCCTCTCCGCTACTAACACAGCACTAACCACTTGATTGGTTGCCGCTATATACAGCAGCAACTTCTCTTGTGGCTTAGGTGCGACAAGTGTTGGAGTGGAGGACAGGTATCTCTTTAAGTCCTGCAGCGCAGCCTCCGCTTCCGGGGTCCATTTCATTGGAAGGGCGCGCTCAGCAGATCTAGAGATAAACCTGCTGAGAGCAGCCACGCAACCGGCAAGTTTTCGTACATCCTTGACGCGCTTTGGTGCTTCAATCTGCTCAATGGCCTTGATCTTGTCGGGATTGGCTTCAATTCCCCGCTGAGACACGAAGAACCCGAGAAGCTTGCCGGAGGGGACTCCAAACACACACTTCTCGGGGTTAAGCTTGAGGTTGATCTTGCGCAGATTTGCAAAGGTTTCGTCCAAATCTTGAATCAGAGTTGCCTTGTCCTTGCTTTTGACCACTATGTCATCCATGTAGGCTTCCACATTTCTGTGTATTTGTGGCTCAAAAGTGTCATGGACTACCCTTGCAAATGTTGATCCAGCATTCTTTAAACCGAAAGGCATCCGTATAAAACAGTATGTGCCACATGGAGTGATGAATGCGGTCTTCTCCTCATCCTCTTCTGCCATGAAGATCTGATGGTATCCTGAGTATGCGTCAAGAAATGAAAGCAAGTCACATCCGGCTGTGGATTCAACAATCTGGTCAATGCGCGGCAAGGGAAATGGGTCTTTGGGACAAGTTTTATTAACATCAGTAAAGTCGATACAAAGCCTCCATTTCCCGTTTGCCTTGCGTACAACTACAGGATTGGCCAACCACGTAGGATGGAGCACTCCTCTGACAAGGCCTGCTGCTTCCAATTTCTTGATTTCTTCTGTGATGAATTCTTGGTGCTCCACTTCCTGTTTCCTGACTTTCTGCTTGACGGGCCGCGCATGAGGACAGACGGCAAGATGGTGCTCGATTACTTTCCTGGGAACACCGGGGATGTCAGATGGTTGCCACGCAAACACGTCGACGTTCGCCCGCAGGAAAGCAACGAGCGCGCTTTCCTATTTAGGGTCGAGAGTGGCACTGATGGTGAAGGTACCACCAGTGTCGTCCTCCCTGGTGGACACCTTCTTGGTTTCTGGCGGAGCTGCCATTGTCTTCTTACACTTGCCGGTGGAGCTCGATGGTGCGTCCTCGACGGTAGCGCAGCACTCCGAAGAGGTGCACTTGCCAGAGTGGGCATCAGAACTCTTGCCGGACTTGGTCTTCTTCGTTCCCCCGGGAGCTCCAACGGCAAGTGACTTGCGATCTGTTGCGGCTGTTGCTTCCCGGTAGATCTTGTCTGTGCAGATAAGAGCATCCTTCTTGTCGCCAGGGACAGAGATGACACTTATCGGGCCTGGCATCTTCAGCATGTTGTATGCATAGTGAGAGGCTGCCATGAATTTGGCGAGTGCTGGACGGCCGAGTATCCCATTGTAAGGCAATGGAAAGTCAGCAATGTCAAAAGTGACCCTCTCAGTCCTAAAGTTCAACTCGCTGCCAAATGTCACTGGCAACGTGATCTTTCCCTTCGACTTGCTCCTTCCCGGATTGATTCCTTGGAATGTGCCGGTCTCTTCGAGCTCGCTGTCAGGGATCTGGAGTTTCTGAAGTACCGCAGAGGAGATCAGGTTCAAGCCGGCCCCGCCGTCAACTAGCATCTTAGTGACCTTGAGGTTGCGGATAGTTGGTGAAACCAACATCGGCAAGCACCCGACCGCAGTTATGCGATCAGGGTGGTCCTCAATATCAAAGATGATAGGCGTGCTGGACCATTTCAGAGGCTTGCGTGACTCGACGGGTGGTTCTGCCGCATTGACTTCCCGCACCCACTGTTTGAGCTGGCAGTGTGAAGTATGCAGAGAAGCACCGCCGTCAACGCACAGGATCTCTGTGGCTTTCTGGAACTCCTGCTCATCGGTCTCGTCATCATCCATATCTTCATCGCCGTCGTCATCATCATCTTTGTCGCGGCCGCGGGGAGGTATGTCTCCTTGCCGCTGCTTGGCCTTGTCGCGGCGGCCTCCTCGGCCGGGGCGTTTCTTGCCGGCTCCCCCAGCACCTTCCTAGGCCTTCTCCTTGTCGCGTCGCTCGTATTCAGCCTTCTGCTGCTCGACCTTCTTGCAGCTCTGGAGGTCATGGCCCTTGGTGCGGTGGATCTTGCAGTACTGCCTGTTGGTGTTGTCCTGCTTGTCGACGACCGCCACAGCCTAGTAGTTGGTGCCTGCGGCAATCTCCGTGCCGGAGCTACCAGCTTTGGCTTTCTTGGCACCACCTCCGTTGCCGGAATGCTCAACGACTAGCACATCTTTGCCTTTCTTCTTCCTGTTGTTCCGCCGCTGGTTTTTCTTTGCCGGGGCAGCATCCTCGCTATCAGATCCTCCTGCTCCTGTATTCTCTCCGGGGAGTTTCCTCCCTTCCTCAGCACATGCACACTTGTCGGCCAAGGCATATAGCTCACTGACGTCTCTGATCTTGCACATCTCCATCTCCTCCCGCATCCTACGGTTTCATACGTTCTGATGGAACGCGCTGATTACCACGGCAGGGTGGACATCTGGGATGTTGTGCTGTACACGGCTGAATCTCTTAATATACTTGCGCAGGGGCTCTCCTTCCTTCTGGGCGAGCACATGAAGGTCGCTCTCTTGGCCATGAGGCTTGTGGCCCCCCGTAAAGGCGCCAACAAACTGATGGCATAGGTCTGCCCAGGAGGATATGGAGTTGTCCGGCAAGTGCATGAGCCAGGACCTGACATTGGGCTTGAGCACCAGCGGGAAGCAGTTGGCAAGGATCTTGTCGTCTCGCCCCCCGGCAGCTTGCACCGCGATGGTGTAGATGCTGAGGAACTCCGACGGATGCGACTTGTCGTCGTACTTCTCTGGTACGTCTGGCTTGAAATTCTTCGTGCTGGGCCACTGGACTTGCCGCAGCTCACGAGTGAACGCAGGGCAACCTACCGCGTACGGCAAGTCGCCTGGTTCCCCTGGCACATGCATGTCGACAGAGGGCCCAGCGCGCTGGTCCGATTGACGCCGCGCTTCTCTTCGGCGCTCGATGCGAGTACGAGTGTCTTCTTGCTGTCGTTCATGAAGAACTTGGCGCTGATCGCGACGAGCTCGCGGATCTGACGATGCGGTGGAGTCACTGTCGAGGTAGATCCGGCGAGTCGGCGATCTTGGCCTTCGGGGTGGAGAGTGCATGGTGGTTGCACCCCCACCGGTTTTGTCGCCATCGGCTCGCGCCTGGCAGTCTTGCCGCGGCTGCGATGTACTCGGCTGCCGTGGAATGTCTCCGTTGGCGAAGCCGATGAGACTCTGAATGGTGGCCCTCCATTCGTCGATCTTGTCCGCCGTTGGAGGGTAATCTAGGAGCAGTTGAGCTCGGGCCAAAGCTTCTGCCGGAGTGGTGGGTGGCAGTGGCGAATGGTGCGAGGAGCGGGATATGCTCGGACTTCTAACTATGTTAGAAGGAGCAGTATCCCGTCCAGGCGACCGTGTCTCGCTCGTGCCAGCACGTTGGCGTGCATGCTGGTCTTGAGCCCCCCGAGATCCTCCAGCTCGATCTGGGTCCAACGAACACATGGTACTGTGAGCACCATGACGCTGTCGGTCCCGCGCCTCCTGAGATGGGCGTGGTGCATGTACGGACGCCGAGGTCTGCGCAGCCTTGTCCTTGAACCTGGCAGCATCGTGAGCTCCCTCGTTGACGCCCGTTCTTCCGCCGGCATCTACCCCACCACCCATCTGCTCCAGTGGCGGTGGGATCGACACGGACGGAACAGCCGCCTCCGAACCTTTCTTCTTCCGTGGCATGTCGATGAAGAGGATGAAGATCTAGCTCGTGTGAACGCCGGATCAGGTTCACACAACCTCGACGCCCCCTACCTGGCGCGCCAAAGATGTCAGGGAAGCTGATCCACGAACACCTATGGGACCGGCGGACCGAGCCCCTTTCGGGTCGGCGGGGGCGGAGATCGCACGAAGAGCGGATCGAGGCGAAGCACACGAGCAGTTTACCCAGCTTCGGAGCTCTCTGGAGAGATAATACTCCTACTGCTGCATGTCTGAGTGTATTGAGTTCTTGCTCGGGAGCGCTGAGTGCTACAATACACACTAGCTGCTAACGAGACCGAGCGTGAGTGTTTTCTGCCTTCCGTACCCCCTTCTACGTTGCGCATGGGCCTCCTTTTATATGCTCAAGGGGTCACCGACAGGTGGCAACGCAGGCAAGGGTAAAAATGGAAAAGTGTTGTGGTTGGTACAACTACCTGTACAGTGTATCATACCTAACCCTGACAGCAGGGGACAAAGGCATTAAATGCCCGTCTGCATCGCCCAAACAGTGCAAGAAGAGACCGTCAGGGACGCCACCGCTCGCCACGATGGCAATCTTGTCAGTGTCGCTCGCCACCGCGCACCGCTAGCTGCCCAGCCTCTTACCACGCACGCCTGGAAAGGTCCCAGGGCGACACGTTGGTGGATGTGGTGGAGCGTGGGTACAGAGTGGTAGCTTGTCGCGGCAAGCGCCTTGCCGCGGTCGTTGTCTTGTCGCATCCGGAAGCTTGTCGCTCACCGGGTCTTGCCGGGACGCATGGCGCGTCGCGGCAAGTTCTTTGAGATGCCTTGGTTGGCCTTCCCGGCAAGCTCCTCTTGCCGGGGCCTTGTCTCCTTGGCTCAAACACTTTGTTCTTGAATGGCTCCAAAGGAACCATGGAGGACCTTGGCGGTCACCCGGCAAGCCTTGCCGCGGGGTGCTGCGACTGCCTATGCACAAGTTCGGGATACTAGGGTACCCTACTCTAGTACACCGACAGGAGCCCCCGGGCCTGGGCCATACACGGTGCCGAGCGCTATTGGGCCAGGCCCAAAACAGGGCACGGGCACGCGCGGCCTAGGTTACACCGTATCTCTCTCCGTATCCACCGCGCCCTCCCCGAACGGCACGCGTCGAGTGCGGCGTCGTGGGAGAGATCGTGGGTGGTTTCTTTATTCGGAAAGGCGGAATGTCCGCCCCCTCCCTCTTTATAAGCAGGGGAAACAGGGGCAGTTCACCCATCACGCCGGTTGCTACTCCAATCTCAAAAACCTCCGCCGCTCCCCCCTTCTTCCCAAAGCCGAAAGAGAGCAGCGCTCCGCCCCCCATCGCCACCAGCACCACCAATGCCGTCGGTTTCCTTCACCACCTCCGTCATGGCTCCGAAAGCCGACAAGCGGAAGGGCCCGAAGTCGGCCGAGGCGCAACGGCTCGTGGCGCTGCG
>NC_057810.1:424912009-424917058 GCF_018294505.1 Triticum aestivum
CGACAGAGACGCGAGCCCATCCGCGCACGAAGGTACTCTCAGCCGCCACTTCGGAACGGGCTCCGAATGGATATCCCTTCTTCGCGTTGTTCTTCTACTGCGGGCTCTGCCCGCCTTTCTCTGAATTCTTCTGCGATATTATGAACACCTACGGGTTCCACCTCCTTGACTTCACCCCCAATGTTGTTCTGACCATGGCAGTTTTCGCACATCTCTGCGAAAACTTTGTCAGAGTCCACCCAAATGTAGCTCTTTTTCGCCACTTCTTTATGCCCCGAGTTGAGAGAGATGGGCCTTTATCTGGCGGGATCTCCTGGATCTCGAGAACTGGCAAGAAAGAAGCTTATCTGGAGGGAGAGCTCCGCAGCAAGTGGGAGGAGTGGAGAGCAGATTGGTGCTGGATTGTCGAGGAGAACCCGCAGCCATTTACTGCCCAGCGCCAAGTCCCAGTAGTGCGTGGCAACGATTGGAGCAATGTGGCCCCGGAGGACGATAGGCTGAAGATTGCCATCACCCGGATCCTACGCCTCAGGCTTGCCGGGCTCACTGTAGGCGCCGTCGGCGTAGATTTTCTTCGCCGCCGCATCGCCCCCCTGCAGGAGAGGAGACCCGCTTGGGAGTTCCAGAATGCGGCGGATATCATGAGGCTACGCCCGGGCCTCAACTTCAACTTCACTGTCCTGGAACTGGACGTGATGCTCAAGGAACTATTCAAGCACGACCCTCAACATCCCAAAATGTTCAGGTTGCCGAGGGGTGTCGTTCCGCTGTGCAACAACTCCTCGCTCGACCGCATCCGTGCAGTGATGTCGTTGTGCGATTCGCATGGAATTGTCCCAACTTGGCAAGAGCCTACAGACGACATCGTGCAGGAGTTCTTTGACGGCTTGGTAGAAGTGGTGGTCCGCTCTGATGAGCAGAAAAGCCTCACCCGCGACACCACCGATGCGGGGATGCAGCGCATCGCCACTAGGCTGGAAGAGCCGGCGGCAGCCGCTGCCACGGGCGAGTTTGGATTCACCGTGGAGGAGGCAGAGGCAGCAGAGGCGGCAAGCCTTGCCGAGCGAGAGGAGTTTGCCGGCGAGGGAGAGCTTGCCGAGCCTGAAGCTGAGTCGAGGGAGCCCGCCGAGGGCGTGAGCGGCTCGTTAGAGATCGGCTCCTCTCCACCTTCAGGCAGCTTGCCGCAAGCAGAGCCCCCAGCTCCACCAAGAAGGCGTCTCCGCAAGGCCAGGGACGTAGCAGGGCGGCAGACGAGTCAACAGCCGCCGCGCCGGGCGACACGCTCCGCCGCGACAAGCACTGTTGCCGCGGGAGCGCCTCACGCCGGTGCGGCAACTAGAGCGGGGTCCTCCCGGACCACCGCTACCGCCCCCGCCAAGCGGCTAAGGGAACCTACTCCTCTACAAGAAAAAGAGAAAACGGGCGGCCTAATCTACGCGATCGCCCTCAACCCTCTTGATCCCGCTCACCTTGTCCACAATGGGTCTTGAGCGCTTCCAGATCAGCATCCGGCGGCAAGGACCTGAAGACGTTGGTGAGATTGAGGCCTGGGTTGCGGAAGGCCACCTTCACCAGCACCTTTTGAAGAGCTCCCGTGCAAATTTTGCGCGACTCGTCAGCCAGCTGCTTTGGGATCTTCTCCCGGAGTCGCTGGAGGGCCGTCGCCACGCCTTTGAAGAACAAGCTGAGCTTGGCGCTGGGTTGGAGGTGCTCATCGGAGGAGTACCCGAGATCCTCCATCCCGAGCTGCGCCAGCTCCCCGTCGATGGCTGCGGCAATATCCACGAGACACTCCGTCCAGTGCTCCACATTCTCCCTAAAAGTGTTCTGGGTGTCAGCAGCCCTCGTCAGCAGCGCCTTGTTGGCCTTGATCTCCTCCTTCAAGGCCACCTCCCGCTCCTCGGCGCTGTCCAGCGTCTTGGTCAAAGTTGTCAGCTTCAGCTCAAGATCTGCGTTGGAGTCCTTGGCGGCGCTAAGCTCCCTGCACTTCTCGGCGAGGCGACCATGCAGCTCGCCAAGGGTGTAGGCATCCTTCTCGCGCTCATGCTTGAGCGCGGCAAGCTCTTCGCCCCTCGCCTTGAGATCGGCCTCCAGCTGTGCCACTTTCGTCTCTAGCTACTTCTTGCCGGCCTCAGCAGCTGCGGCAGCATCCTCTGCTTCCTTGAGAGCCCCGCCGAATGTTCGCTCGTGCGCGGCAAGCTCCTCCTCGTGGCTGTCAAGGTTGACCTTCGGCTGCGCCAACTCGCCCTCCCGCGCAAACAGCTCCTCGGCAGCAAGCCGCTGTTGCTCTTCAACTTCGGCCTTCTCGAGGAGGAAGGCTTTCTGCTCCTCGGCAAGTTGCTTCTGCTCCTCTGCCAGGGACCGGAGAGCTTCCTGGTTAAGACCCTGGAGCTCCTCCGCGCGCTTCTTGATGTCCGTTCCCGCCTTCGCGACAAGCGCTTCTCAGGATTCCAGCTTGGCCTGCCGAGCGCGGTAGAGCGACAGCAGCTTCCGCAGCAGCTGCTCCTCCTCAGGCTCGCCGCTGCTGCTGCTCGGCGCGTCAACCAGCGTCAGCCCAGCGGAGGCGAGCACCTCTCCATCCAGGATTTCTCCTTCGACCGGCGCCCTGGAGCTTGATGCCCAGGGAAGCTTGATGAAGATGCCATCGCCGGCCTTCAAATAGGCGCTAGGCTGGGGCTCTTCGGAGCCTGGCGCTGCGGAAGCGGCGGAGGGATCGGTGGTCGGCGTAGCGCCTGACGCTCCTGCGGCCTCGGGGCCGTCAGTGCGATCGCCGGACCCCTCGCCAGCTTCTGCGGCGGCAGCTTTGGCAGCCTCTTCGCTGGCGGGATCATCAGCGCCGGCTTCTTCTTCGGTGGCAGCGACGTCATCGGTATTGCCGCACGCGTTCTCCTCGCCGGCGACTTCGGTTTCCATCGGCTCCATGGCAGATGGACCTGACGACCGGGAAAGGGAGAAAAGTCAAGCAAATATTCAAAAAGAAAATCAGAAGAAGAAGAACCCAAGGGAAGTTTTCAAAGCAAGAGGATTACCTGTACTAGGATCTATAGTTGTGGTCTCCGCCACCGGGGGGGTCGCTGGTGCTATCCCTTGCCGGAGAACTGTCCCTTGCCGGAGAACGCTCCCTTGCCGGTGAACCCTCCCTTGGCGGCGTAGTCGAAGCAGATGGCATGTCGGGGGAGGCTTCCGGACGCTCCTGGTGAGGCTGCTCTGCTCCTGCACAAACCAATGATCAGATGCCAGCAAAGAAAGAGCACCTATGTGCGCCTAACAGCAGGAAGTAAACCATATACTTACGCTGGGGGCTGCGCTGGGGGCTGCTTTGGGGAGTAGTGGCCGGGTCCGACAAGGTGGTCTCGGACAAACCCCCTGCTGTCGCGGTGGGTTCGTCCTCGATGACAATCACCGGGACCTTGGCTCTCTTCGCCGCTCTCCGGGCCAGAGTCCTGAAAAGGAATGAGTTCGGAGTAAAGAAAAATCAGATACAATACAAAACAGCAAGAATTGAAGAACTACAAGTACCGCAAAAAAATCTTACTCTTCTTCTTCCTCGTCGGAGCTGAGCGCGGAGAGATCAAAATCCGGCTCACCTCCAGCGCGATGAGGCGGAGGAGTAGGTTCCCTTAGCCGCTTGGCGGGGGCGGTAGCCGTGGTCTGGGAGGACCCCGCTCCAGTTGCCGCACCGGCGTGAGGCGCTCCAACGGCAACAGTGCTTGTCGCGGCGGAGCGTGTCGCGCGGCGCGGCGGCTGTTGACTCGTCTGCCACCCTGCTACGTCCCCGGCCTTGCGGAGACGCCTTCTTGGTGGAGCTGGGGGCTCTACTTGTGGCAAGCTGCCTGAAGGTGAGGGGGGAGAGGAGCCGATCTCTAACGAGCCGCTCACGCCCTCGGCGGGCTCGCTAGACTCAGCTTCAGGCTCGGCAAGCTCTCCCTCGCCGGCAAACTCCTCTCGCTCGGCAAGGCTTGCCGCCTCTGCTGCCTCTGCCTCCTCCACGGTGAATCCAAACTCGCCCGCGGCAGCGGCTGCCGCCGCCTCTTCCAGGCTAGTGGCGATGCGCTGCATCTCCGCATCGATGGTGTCACGGGTGAGGCTTTTCTGCTCATCAGAGCGGACCGCCACTTCTACCAAGCCGTCAAAGAACTCCTGCATGACGTCGTCTATAGGCTCTTGCCAAGTTGGGACAATTCCATGTGAATCACACAGCGCCATCATTGCACGGATGCGGTCGAGCGAGGAGTTGTTGCACAGCGGAACGACACCCCTCGGCAACATGAACATTTTCGGATGTTGAGGGTCGTGCTTGAACAGTTCCTTGAGTATCGCGTCCAGTTCCAGGACAATGAAGTTGAAGTTGAGGCTCGGGCGCAGCCTCATGATATCCGCCGCATTCTGGAACTCCCAAGCGGGTCTCCTCCTCTCCTACAGGGGGTGATGCGGCAGCGAAGAAAATCTGCGCCGACGGCGCCTACAGTGAGCCCGGCAAGCCTGAGGCGTAGGATCCAGGTGACGGCAATCTTCAGCCTATCGTCCTCCGGGGCCACATTGCTCCAATCGTTGCCACGCACTACTGGGACTTGGCGCTGGGCAGTAAATGGCTGCGGGTTCTCCTCGACAATCCAGCACCAGTCTGCTCTCCACTCCTCCCACTTGCTGCAGAGCTCTCCTTCTAGATAAGCTTCTTTCTTGCCAGTTCTCGAGATCCAGGCGATCCCGCCAGATAAAGGCCCATCTCTCTCAACTCGGGGCATAAAGAAGTGGCGAAAAAGAGCTACGTTTGGGTGGACTCCGACAAAGTTTTCGCACATCTCTGCGAAAACTGCCATGGTCAGAATAGCATTGGGGGTGAAGTCAGCGAGGTGGAACCCATAGGTGTTCATAATATCGCAGAAGAATTCAGAGAAGGGCGGGCAGAACCCGCAGTAGAAGAACAATGCGAAGAAGGGATATCCATTCGGAGCCCGTTCCGAAGCGGCGGCTGAGAGTACCTTCCTGCGCGGATGCGCTCGCGTCTCCGTCGACCAGAAGAGGTAGTAGTACTCCCTCAGCTCCTTC
>NC_057810.1:424917337-424918848 GCF_018294505.1 Triticum aestivum
CCGCTCCTTTCGCAGCGCCACGAGCCGCTGCGCCTCGGCCGACTTCGGGCCCTTCCCCTTGTCGGCTTTCGGAGCCATGACCGAGGTGGTGAAGGAGACCGACGGCGTTGGTGGTGCTGGTGGCGATGGGGGGCGGAGCGCTGCTCTCTTTCGGCTTTGGGAAGAAGGGGGGAGCGGCGGAGGTTTCTGAGATTGGAGCAGCAACCGGCGTGATGGGCGAGCTGCCCCTGTTTCCCCTGCTTATAAAGAGGGAGGGGGCGGACGTTCTGCCTTTCCGAATAAAGAAACCACCCACGATCTCTCCCATGATGCCGCACTCGACGTGTGTCGTTCGGGGAGGGCGCGGTGGATACGGAGTGAGATATGGCGTAACCTAGGCCGCGCGTGCCCGTGCCCCGTTTTGGGCCTGGCCCAACAACGCTCGGCGCCGTGTATGGCCCAGGCCCGGGGGCTCCTGTCGGTGTACTAGAGTAGGGGTACCCTAGTATCCCGAACTTGTGCACAGGCAGTCGCAGCACCCCGCGGCAAGGCTTGCCGGGTGACCGCCAAGGTCCTCCATGGTTCCTTTGGAGCCATTCAAGAACAAAGTGTTCGAGCCAAGGAGACAAGGCCCCGGCAAGAGGATCTTGCCGGGAAGGCCAACCAAGGCATCTCAAAGAACTTGCCGCGACGCGCCATGCGTCCCGGCAAGACCCGGTGAGCGACAAGCTTCCGGACGCGACAAGACAACGACCGCGGCAAGGCACTTGCCGCCACAAGCTACCACTCTGTACCCGCGCTCCAGCACATCCACCAACATGTCGCCCTGGGACCTTTCTAGGCGCGCGTGGCAAGAGGCTGTGCAGCCAGCGGTGCGCGGTGGAGAGCGACACTGACAAGATTGCCATCATGGCGAGCGGTGGCGTCCCTGACGGTCTCTTCTTGCACTGTTTGGGCGATGCAGACGGGCATTTAATGCCTTTGTCCCCTGCTGTCAGGGTTAGGTATGATACACTGTACAGGTAGTTGTACCAACCGCAACACTTTTCCATTTTTACCCTTGCCTGCGTTGCCACCTGTCGGTGACCCCTTGAGCATATAAAAGGAGGCCCATGCGCAACGTAGAAGGGGGTTCGGAAGGCAGGAAACACTCATGCTCGGTCTCGTTAGCAGCTAGTGTGTACTGTAGCACTCAGCGCTCCCGACCAAGAACTCAATACACTCAGACATGTAGCAGTAGGAGTATTATCTCTCCGGAGAGCTCCGAAGCTGGGTAAACTGCTTGTGTGCTTTGCCTCGATCCGCTCTTCGTGCGATCTCCGCCCCCCCGCCGACCCGAAAGGGGCTCGGTCCGCCGGTCCCATAGGTGTTCGTGGATCAGCTTCCCCGACATCTTCGCCGGTTGCTACTCCAATCTCAGATACCTCCGCCGCTCCCCCCTTCTTCCCAAAGCCGAAAGAGACCAGCGCTCCGCCTCCCATCGCCACCAGCACCACCAACGCCGTCGGTCTCCTTCACCACCTCCGTCATGG